>NW_010525569.1:4683-39742 GCF_000687285.1 Phaethon lepturus | reverse complement strand
AGCAGGAACAGTTCATCTGAGAATGGCTTTCCACAACGTGCTTATGCCAGTATAACAAATGTCTGCTTTTCCATCCACTCAGCTATTTGTGTTGCTGTGTCCTCGCTAGCACTCTCCTGGTCCTTTTGAGCCAATTTAACTCATTTTTCCTGTGAATTAGTTCTTGTGCTATTTCATTAATGTACTAAGAAGTCAGACGAGTACTAGAGTCTCCCCAGCCTAAATGGCAAAATAAGGGATGAGGGACAAGGAAACAGGACCGTCTACCGTTAACAACAGCAAACAGCGTATGCAACTGTATGCAGCTACACCACGAATACCTTAAGGGAAAGCAAAACTAAGCTTTAATGGCAGGTTTTTTATGGCAGTTTTTATTTTTTTTATGGCAATTGCTCAAAATGCTGCTCAGTAAAGATTTGACAACAAAGATGTTGATGTATCTTTAAGTTCTTAATTCTGATCCTGTTGAAAACGTTCCATGGTTTTAGCATATGAATTTTTTAAATTGTCTCTCTCCATCTTGTTTCTCTCTGTTTCTAGATGGTGTTTGTATCCCTGGGCGCACCAAGGAGGGAACGTAAAGGTGAAGGTGTTCAACTTCCAGCATCTTGCCTACCTCCTCCTCAGAAGGACAACATTCCAATGCTTTTACTCCTGCAAGAACCTCATCTTACCACCCTTTTTGATTTGCTAGAGATGCTTGCCTCTTTTAAGCCTCCTTCTGGAGAAGTGACTATGGAAGATAGTGAGGTAATTGAGAGCAGTTTTATTAGAATAATTACATTTAAGTCTTATTTAACTGGATCTATTTTTCCTACTTAGCCTAGTTCTTGTGTACCGTATCCAATTGCTTGATATGTTTATTGTCTATATATTCCCATTTCACCTGTGATATAATCTTTATCATGATTTTTCTGATTTTCCTAACATTGTTCTGATATATTTTACATGTTCTAAATACTGAAGAAGCTATAAAAGAAGTAATTCTTAAGAAAGAATATTCGTTATTGAAATAGATGTAGTGACTAATAATGAGAGTTGGCTTGAAGAAAGGTTTGTAAAGGTTTTATTGCAAAAACTCAAGTTTCATGTCTTATATGCCATAATTAGCTTGTGGGAAATTAAATAACCACTAGTATATTAGAACAAGAAGTTTATTTTTTAGTTTTATTTACACTCAAGTATTTAAAATATGCGATACGCTGTAAAGATAACGGAACTTAGTTTCTTGCAGGTTCAGCGAGACTTCAATTATCATGTTCTGTTTATGGATTTACATTAGATAGGAAGACGATAGCTCTTTAATTAAGAATAAGTATATGTTTGGACTTTGAAATCTTATTTTCACAAAGAAGTTCACAATAAGAATGTTTGTTCTATGGTTTGTCAGAGTGCAAGGTGTGAAGAACTCCATCTCCATGCAGAAAACTTATCTAGACGTGTCTGGGAGCTGTTAATGCTTCTGCCAACATGCCCTAATATGTTGCAGGCATTCCAGAATATTTCAGATGAGCAGGTAAACAAAGAATGCTTGTTTTATAAGTTTGTCTTTATTATACATGGATGCTTTAGTGTTTAGTGTTTTAGTTGAATTTTCCCCAGATAGGAATGTTAGATAGCAAATAGGTTAAGTATGCTGAGACACGAGTAAACCTACTAAACAAACCTAACAATTCTCATGAAATTAAATTGAGATGTGAACTTAGTTCCCAAAGTTTGTTTTTATGATTTCTTTTTAAAAAACGAGTTAATATATGAGTAGTCAATACTAATTGTCACCATCTTTTGGCTTGAGTTGAAACAGCAGTTTCTTCATCTGCAGCCTTGCTTTAATATTGTGACTGTGGTGATAGTAATCCTTTTGTACTCTCCTCTATAATTTCAAAATATGGGTACTTACCTAGTTGTTTTCTTAGTCTGTAGATGAAAATTTTGCCTCTTTTAAAATTGTTGAAATTATGTATTAACAGTTTTTAGATGCTATGGTTCTTTATGGACACATGCATCAAAATTTTGGTGAAAGTCATAATTTAAAGTATAACATTTGGCTTCCTCTACTTCAAAATTGTGTGTACCTTAGCTTATAATAGCTAAGTTGGAGGTTTATGCAAATTTCATTGCTGAATGCACATTATTCAAATTGTTAATCATGTATAGAAATATGCTTGAAATGTTCTAATTTCAAATAATAGATGAAATGAAAAAGCAAATAATTTGTCCATCTCACTTCAGAAATCCTCTCCTTCCATTTTTCAGATAGGTCAGCATTACATCTGTGCCTTTACCGTTTTCTGTCTTTTTTATCTTTTAAGGGTAATGACGGCTTTAGCTGGAAGGATCTTCTGCGAATAAAAAGTGCTCATAAGCTTTTGTATGCCCTGGAAATTATTGAAGCGTTGGGAAAGCCCAACAGGAGAATAAGACGTGAATCTACGGTAATAGACCTTCTTGCACAGAATATATGTTTTTCTCTCTGACTCAAAGTATATACTGATGAGTTATTTTATAGTATTTTTAATTCTTTAACTGTTCTTACAATGAATTGTTCTTGTTTATCTTTAGGGAAGTTATAGCGATCTTTACCCAGACTCAGATGATTCGAGTGAAGATCAAATAGAAAATAGTAAAAACACGTGGAGCTGCAAGGTTTGATTTTCCTACAGTATTTTGTAATACCTAATATAATTTAAAAAAAAAATATAAAATGAAAACCCATTTAAAACATGATCTATCTTAGAGTTTTTGATCTCAAACATAAAACATTTTAAAGTTTTTCTGTGTTAGCAGGCCTGTAAATTTGTTATAGTTGTGTACAACTATTTCATTGTTTTTCATAAAATACCCAGCTGAATAGTTTATCAGATTTTTTTGTTTAGTTATAAAGCTTAGATTGGTATCTAACTGCATTTAGTGATGTTTCTGTATTTGCTTTTTCTCACCTTGGTTCTGTAATATACCTACAGTTTGTTGCTGCTGGAGGGCTCCAACAGTTAATAGAAATTTTCAATTCTGGAATCTTAGAGCCTAAAGAACAGGAGTCATGGACTGTGGTAGGTGTTTATTCACCCCTTTTTTCCAGAATAACATAGCGCTCATTTGTAAAGACTTTCATTACTTTCAGCCTTTGTTATAGTTACTTTTCTGTAGTAAGTGAAGTAAATGAATTCTAGAATTGAAACCACCGGAGTCTATGCAATAGCATCTTTTTCTTGAATATTTTATATACTTGGAAGAATTTATTTTCTTTTTAAGAAAAAGTCTTCAAACTTCTGCTTGAACCACCCCTTGTATTTTTTGTTTAATTTTTTGTCCAGTCTTAAAAATCCTAGTTTGTAGAACATTAAATTATAGATAATGGGAACATCTTGGAGAGAAAAAACCCCGGGGTTTCATCTTCAAGAATGATTGCAACTTCATTGATAATACTATTGCATATCACACTTCTTCAAAAAAGTCAAAAGTTGCCAACCAAGAAGGGGGTACTTTATTTTTGGGTTTTTTTCTGCGTGTTTTAGAGAAGGTTGCTATTTGGAAACTTTCATTATAGCCTGTTTTAAAAGCAGTAATCTTTTAATTATCTTTCCCTCTGAAGAGGTCAAGAAATACTATTTCCCCTCATTGGCATTGAGACAAAAGTGATAGCATTGTGGCTATGGTGTTAATAAAGACACTTTTCAATAATTAACATTATTATTAGTCGTTCTTATATAATGTCTTTTTCATCATTATTCTATTACTAATTTGAGCTAAATTCTTCCCATAATGAAACTTTTTTAATTAGAGTTAATTTTTTCTTTGTATTTTCAATTCTGTGGCATTTTATTAAAAAAAACAATTGAAATATCTGAAGATCTGAGTCACATGTACATAAAAAGAAGTAAATGAACAAACATACATATGTATATATAAAACTGCTAACACTGAAAAGCTGAAAAGAAGGCAGGTATACTTTTTATTAAAAGTGTGATAGTTTTAAACTGATTTTGATGTATTTGTTCTAGAATTATTTCGAGGTTAGAAACAAGTTGTCCTCTCTATTCAGTATATAAACAAAAGTTTTTGTGAGAGCCGTGAAAATCGATCTCAAAGAGTTACTAAATAAATGGGTGGTTTTCATCTAACAAGAGATGTTACAATATAAAATGGTATTTTTAAAGTAGTATCTATTGTCTCTGCATGCTTAAATATATTCAACTTGAAAGCGCTTCTGTATACCATACTTACTATCCCATGCTATAGTTGAATGCAGTGCAGGAAAGGATCTTAACTGGCAGAGCTTAACTCCTATACTGTTTCCTCTGTGTTATTTCATGCACTCGATAATACGATGTCTTGAATGCACCAGTTAATAGGACTAGATCATGAAAATGTCCTCATTATAAAAAGTAACTCTTTTTTAATAACCTTCCTCTTTATTGTCTATTCTGGTGAGGTTTTGCCAGTTAAGAGTTCTAGCTGTTTATCCTTTATACCTTCCTTAAACTTTTAATGTCAAATTCCATACAAGCATAGAATTCTTTGTACAATAAATCCCTGAAAAAGTAAAATTCTTTCTCTTCTAATTCACAGTGGCAGCTAGACTGTCTTGCTTGCTTGCTGAAGCTGATATGCCAGTTTGCAGTTGATCCATCAGATTTGGATTTAGCTTACCATGATGTCTTTGCCTGGTCTGGTGTAGCAGAGAGTCACAGAAAAAGAACATGGCCAGGCAAATCAAGGAAGACTGCAAGTGAGCATGGAAAGGGCCTTCATATACCTCGTTTAACAGAGGTAAGAGAGAAACAGCGTGTCCGTTTTGTGAACTTCAGAAAAATAACTCCTTTGTTGTGTGAAGCCTTTATTTTGGTAATAAAATAATGTAGTGAAAAAGCTACTAACATTAATCTATATCCTGCATATTTTCTCCTCTAAAAAGTAGTTTAATTGCTTTAAACCTGGCAGTTTTAAAAGCTGGAACCAAAAGGTTTTTTGGTGACGGGTGAGCACATGAATTGGGAATTCCCAATTCCAGCGCTTTATCACTGTTTCATAGATTTTGTTTTCCAAATTAATTACTCCTTGTTTTTATGGTAACCTGTTATATGGGCTGTCCCCATCCTCACTAAATCCATTGTAAATTCCTTTAGTAAACACTAAAATAACTTACTGTGCTAAGGATATCCGAGTGAGTGTATGGTAAACTTACCTAAATCTGTAAACCTTCCTGCCAGATTCCTGCATGCTAATTTCCTAATGTAGACCAAGCATGATATTTAATCGGTAGTATTTTGGCATCAGAGACACGTTCACTGTAAATCAATTGCTCTGGGGCACAGGACCAGCTGGGATTGCCAGAAAGTGTAGATGTGAACTGTGAGCTGGAGCCAAACTTCCCCTTTGTCATTGTTATACATGGAAAGACCTTAACTATTCTATGAGTATTAGGTGTTTTTGACAAAACAGTTCCTAAATTGCCAAAGCTACTATTATCCAGCTACTATGATACAGGGAAATTATCAAACATATTAAATTTTTTTAACATTGGCTGTGTGTAAATGCTGCTACCAGTTTCTATAACTGGTTTTAAATTTTTAATTGTCAATTGATGAGTATTTTTTTATGACAGTGGATTTGCTATCTAAATATTTGAAAAGATTTTCTCAGACTTCAATTTGAAAATTCTCTGTAGCCTGTCATGTTCTCTAAAAATGAATAATCTAAGTGAATGTATAGTTGATAATATGTGTTGATCTCCGAGATAGGCAAAATTTGTATATCTGACTTCATCCTCAACCCTGTCTCTTCAAGCCTAAGATTTTTAAAAGGAAGTGCATAGTGCTTTTAAAAAAAGACTGTGTTTTTACTGAAAGGATTGAATGAATGGTTGATTTTTCTATTCAGTTAAATTGTCTTTCTTGGAGAAATGGAGTGAGATTTTAGCATCTAGACTTAGTCAATGAAACACAGGATTTTAGAGCTGTTTTAATAAAAAACAATATGGAGACGCTATGATTTGTCTTTTGCTCTTCCTCCCTCTACACAGGTGGGTTTATTTGAGATTCACACAGTGTGTATAATTTAAAAACAGATCAAAAAGCTTGTTGTTATATTAACTGTTTTTTTTTTTTTCTTTTGACTTCAATTTTTAAAGGTGTTTCTTGTACTTGTCCAGGGAACCAGTTTGATTCAGCGACTTATGTCAGTTGCTTATACATATGACAACTTGGCACCTAGGTACAATATCTTCTTATTTTTGTAATAAAGCTAATCAAGTGTGCATATTTTCATCCCTGCTTTAAATAAAGTAAATAGCTCTTTCAGTTGTAGTCCCCATTAACACCCATGTCAGAAATTTAAGTCTATAGGCATTAGACTTGCTTTTCTTAGTCACCTCTTCTGGTAGTTATCCTACCCTTATAGGAGGAGTGGGTGAGAGGAGAGTGGCAAGAACTCTCAATGGTCAGGGAATAGGACATGGGGCAACAAAATATATATGGTATGCTCTCATAAATTCTCATGCTAAAACCATTTCTTTCTTCTGTCCATAGCAATTAGCATTCTCGATTTCAAGGCAGTGTGAAGGAGAAATTAAAATAAATTCACTTTTAGGCTGCTTAGTCATCTGCCAGTTTTGACTTACTTTTCCCATCCTAATAACATTAGCTTATTACTGCTGAAATTAGCCTTACTGTTTTATTGAGTGTGCATGTACTGAAGAGAAAATTTTACCTTCAGAAACAGGCGGTTGGAGATTTGTGTCCTTTTTGCCTTTTGTCCTGAGAAAAGCAATTCTGTGTAAGATTGCATCATGACAGAGTCGGTCTGATGGTGGGGAGGTCAGCTGTTTTGCTGCATTGGTGGATTCCAAGTAGTGGATAGTGTGTTTTACCATGTATTTAAAACATTGTTAAGGGCATTCAGAGCATTTCAGGTTAAGGCTGCAAGTGTGCCTAACTTTAACCTCTAGTTGAGTTGTAGGAATAGTTTTAAATATATACAGTATGTTTTTTGATTTATAACCTTTTATTGCAATTTATAAAAAGTAAGTAAATAAGTACAAACATTTAAAATTTTTCTAAAGTGAGCAAATGTTTGTTCAAAGTGCGGTTCTCTGAAGAATACTAGCTTTCTTCTTTATGGGTCAGTTCTTAGTTCTATTTTACATCATCTCTTTTTTTGGATGAAATAAAGGGGTTGTGGGTATTGTTTCTTGACTTTTTATCTGTCGTAAGTAAAGCTTTGAGGGGGTGACTTGAAGATTTTAATAGTTTTATTATTGTTGCTGATTTTGCATGCTGCAAGAAATGAATCCTAACATGAAAATTTTAGTTCTCTTAGTGGGTACTTAAGAATAACTGTGTTTGTTACTTGTGTGTACCTGTATTTCTAAGTGATAATCTGTTAGAATACATTCTATGATAGAGTTCAAATGGCTTTATCTTCTTCCTCCTGTTCAGGGTGTTGAAAGCTCAGTCTGATCACAGATCAAGACATGAAGGTTAGTGCTGCAAAATAGCTATATGTTATGAACTAGTAGTAACAAAAACATATTGAAGATAACAAATTACGTGTTTGTTTTATTCCACCATTAGAGTGCTGTAAAATTGTATTCCTTGGTAGTGATAGGGCTGTTATAATCTAGGTGGGAACATGCACTGGAATTCCCTTCTGGAAATTGTTTTATATGAACTGAAATTTTGTACTGTAGCTATGCCTTCACCTCCAGAAGAGCTGATTTTGGAAGGAAAACCAGCTGTATTCTTCTCTTCCAAAGAGCAACATGTATAACATCGTAATAGAGTCACCAGTAGTCACCTTTCCTCTGGTTTACAGAAATCATTCGGGGCCCAGAATTCCTTGGAGCTCCCCCATCTATCCCTCTTGTGGACGTTTCTTACAAAAGGTCTAAATGACCTGTGTCAGATTAAGTCTGTGTCAAAGTAATTGTCCAAAGCACAGCACAGGCGTGCATTAAGAGTAAGGGTGTCCTCCTAGGCTTATATGTTGCCTTCAGTTTTTCCACTTTGTTCTCTCCTGCGGATGTTAATGTCTATGAACTCGAGTTCTCAGAAAATGCTATGTATCACCTACCAAAGTCTTACTTTTAGCAAGAAAGGAACAGATATACTAGTTAGTCCAGGGAAATTTTCATGTTAAGACATGATGCAGCCCGTTAGCAAAGTACCAGCTCACTGCTTAAGAAGTAGAGATGCAGGAAGGGATTGTGCCCCAGACTGGTAATACTCAGAGTAACCTAATTTAATTGTCATCAGTCGTACAATGGTCACTATTTAGTAAGCATACTGGTAAAATTCTGAGTTTAGGGAGTATCTTACATGCCAGTAAGGATTTAGTCTTGTACGTTAGTATGACTGAAATAAACGTCTCATGTTCTAGAACTATGGAACTCTTTGACCTAAAAATCCTCTTCTGTTATACAGCGTGATTTACTTTTACCTTATTTCCTTTCAGTCACTCATTATTCCATGTGGCTCTTGGTGAGTTGGGCTCACTGCTGTTCCTTGGTGAAATCCAGTCTGGCGGACAGTGATCATTTGCAAGACTGGCTAAAGAAACTTACCCTTCTTATTCCAGAGGTATGTTAAAGGAGAAGTTAGTGCATTACTAATTAGTGCATAATGTGGAACAAGATTAACTTTAGTTTCAAGCTTCCATTAAATTCAAAACATGTTGCTTCCTGCTCAAAGTAGGCAGGATCTGACTCAGTTACTTGCAATCCCATTTAAGAAATAATCATTTGTATTTGAAATACTGTGTAAGATGGCACATTTGTGGTTGATTGCTAACCAATTATAAACTCTCATCCTTATTCTTGGCTTCTGTTTGGAGGTCATTTTTTTCATTATAATTTGTTGAAATTTCAGAGTGATGCACTTTAACGTGGATTAAATATACTTCCCTCCATTATATTACTTTTTCAGCTATACTTTTCGTCACAAAATGAGGTGAATGAGACTTGATCTAAAAAAGTGCAACACTAGCAAATCTTTGCTTAGCTTTAAGTAATTTTTTCTGATATAAGAAAAACTTGAAAATTGCATAAAGATATGCATAGTAGAAAATTTTTTGTATACACTAGTGGTTGCCTAAAGGGGCAATATGGACATGATGTGATAGTTATTATCTGTTTCCTTATTACTCTAGCACAGAAAAAGCTTACTTGCTGACTTCATTTTAAAACCCTGGGGAAAAAAAAGAGTGCAAACTTCCAAAGCTGGATTAGAGATAGTGGATATTTTCCTTAAGAAAGAATAAAAGAAAGAAGAAAATAAGTCTTCTAAGGAAATTAAACAAATTAACCATAGTTAGGGATGAGTAAGTATAGGTTCCAGTATCACATAGTTTCCCTAATTTGCCCAGTTGTGATATTTTCTATTTTCGTAATAGGCTGTAATCTTTACTGTAGAAAATACATAACTCAAGAGACAAGGGGCACAGACAAATCAGCTTTTTTCTTAGAACAGTATCTTTTGCAGTTTTCTGTAAGTAATTTAAACGTATGTTGCTTGTTGTATGTGTTTTTAGAAAGGCATGTGCTACCTTGATAACCTGATAGGTATTATGAGAGAAACTTAATTATGTACATCTGAAAGAAAAGTCAACGAAAGAAAAAAAAAGGTTCTAAATAATGTGTATAATCATTTAATTCTTTTATTTTTCATAAAGACTGCTGTTCGCCATGAGTCTTGCAATGGTTTATACAAGTTATCTCTCTCCGGTCTGGATGGAGGAGACTCAATTAATCGATCCTTTCTGCTGCTGGCTGCATCAACGTTATTGAAATTTCTCCCTGATGCTCAAGCTCTGAAACCGATCCGGGTAAGAATATAAGAAATTACAAGACTTTATCAAAGATCTATTTAAACTTAATTTTGTTAATATAAAAATAAAAAATTATAGCACACATTATCATTATGTGTGCAATACTGTTTCTGATATGCTGAGATATTAAGACTTTTGGTTTAGCTGCTTCCAGAAACTTCACAGAAGTGGTTAAAGCTGTGGCAGTACAGTAATTTAGAG
Source organism: Phaethon lepturus (assembly GCF_000687285.1). Classification (NCBI taxonomy): domain Eukaryota; kingdom Metazoa; phylum Chordata; class Aves; order Phaethontiformes; family Phaethontidae; genus Phaethon; species Phaethon lepturus. The sequence continues at coordinate 29,719 of NW_010525569.1, read as the reverse complement.
CTTGCCTGTGCTTGGAGAAATGCAGAGGAGCATTTAGGAAGCACTCTTGTGCTGGCATTTTAGTGTCAACGTAACGCACTGTTAGGGAATAACAGCTGTGTTTTCAATATATGCCACAATTTCCCTTTTAAATGTAGGTAAGTCCATAAATAAACCAGTACGTTGTTTTACGTGTACATAGGTACCCACTGTTGTTGTGGCTGAATGTTACTGTTCCCCAGTCAATTGCTGCTGTTTTTCTGTTGGAGTAGTATTGTCCTCTCAGCTCTACTAAATAGAAGAGACTCTGTGGATGCTGTCAAAGCTACTTCAGGAGGAGTTCTCACTGTTAATGGATGCAGGTTAATAGAGATGGTTTGAACTAACCTGGATGATTTTGGCCTAAAGTCAGTTAGGGATTGTAGACCTAGCAATGCATATCAGAGGAGGCTGTGCTGACTTCAATTGATGTAGCTAGATCTGAAGGAGAGCACGTGTATGGACTTGTATGGCAGTGAAGTGTGAACCTGGATTTTGGGTCTGTCGAGCAGTTATTCTTGTGACCCTGTGTGGCATTTGGTTTCAGGTTAGAGTGGCTCGTTCAGTTTAAGTCTGCTTTCATTTTAAACTCTGTTGATATTAAAAAAGAAAAAAGTTAAATTAAAACAACCTACAGAAGGTTTTGCATTATTTGACTCGCTTGCAGAAGAGTTTAAAATTAGAGTTGTACTAACTAATGTTGAATTCAGCCAAAGTTGCACCCGTTTTGTCTAGTCTAACATTGAAACTTTTGCAATTTGCAGTGGTTAGGATGGAGTCAATACTATTTTAATTTTTTTTTCTTAAGTGTCTGGCAGATCATCCCAATAACCATTCAAGAAAATTAATAAAAATTTCAGAAGAAAAATAGAACATGCACTGTTTCCATTGTAAAATATATTGTTCTTGTACTTGGCTTATCTTAAATAGGGGCTTGTAGAAAGTAATATTCTTGGAACAATTACTGGGTTTACTACATTTTTTTAAATACACGGTTATTTTGTCTGATGTACTTCAGAACAAAAGCAATTTCTTTTCACAGATAGAGGATTATGAAGAAGACACAGTGCTGCGACCAGGTTGTAAGGAATATTTTTGGCTGCTGTGCAAACTGATTGATAACATACATGTCAAAGATGCAAGTCAGGTATGTCTTGCTTTGCATTCATATGAATGTTTGCTTTTTAAATTTGGGTATTCAGACCACTTTTACTTCAGTATGAGACATTTTTAGTTAAGATACGGTGAACTGCTGTGAACAGCTCTTGGATCTTTCCTGTCTCCTGATGTGTATTAAGTAGCTCTTGGCCAAAGGAAACTTCAGATACCGAATCTGTAGAGTCAAGAAAGGGGAATGGGTATAATAGACAAATAGGGTGAACTTAGGTGAAGGTAACAGACATTGGGGAATGCTGCAATTATCTGTGAGATTCACTGTTGATAATTTCGATGTGGTCTGTGGAGGAGGTACTCGAGTATTTGACTAAAGCTGAAAGAGGAAAAAATTTCAGTTAACAGACGCTTAAGCACAGGTTAGAAAACTTATTCACAACTTTTGAAACATCTCTAAAGGGTTCAAGTTACCTTTTGGGCAAACTGCAACTGCTTGTGCTGGCTGGCGGTGCTGCATAAATCTCTCTAGTTCATTCTCAGTCTTGTGGCAGGAGTGTGGGAAAGAAAGATAAAACCTTAATTCTAGTTTCTCCAGAATGGAAAAGTCTTGTCCTCTCCTAACTCTGAATGTTCCCAGTAGAGGCAAAAATTTTGCTTCCTCCCCCCATCATTCCTCTGCTCAGCTTCCTTCCATGTGTGTTTTATTAATTGAATCTCTTAGCTAGGCTGCAGTTCTGCTTGCTTCTCTGCATGTTGCTCAAACAAGAAATGCTAATGGGACTTTTCAGCCTTCTAACAACAAACTGTGTGTTCTTGTGAGAAACAACAATTAAACACTTCTCTTCAAAATATTACTATTCCATTTTTTTTTGGTATGTAGATGCAGTATATTTCTGGGATCTGGAACTGAAAGAATAAATATGACTTCATTTGAACTGTACAGCATTGATTTTTAAAAACATATTAAATAAATGATTTTATAAAAATGTATTAAAATATTGTTGCAAGGATGTTAGAAAGAGAAGTTTTAATTGTCCCTGTTTTCCTGTGTGCAATAACAAAATTTCATCCAAAAGCACAACCATAGTTTCAAACTAGGCTTAGAAGTTGTAATTCATGAAGTACATAAGTGTTTTCCATTTATATTCCATTTTCTTTATTTTTAATCAGACCACACTGCTTGATTTAGATGCACTAGCAAGACATCTTGCTGACTGCATTCGGAGGTAAGGTTTGCTAACAGTAATTTCACTTAGAAGTTGAGTTACATTTATTGCTAGTGGGACAGAATTTTAACATTTATTTTGTACTTATGTGTATATATAGCAGAGAAATCCTAGACCACCAAGATGGTAATATAGAAGATGATGGACTTACAGGACTACTTCGTCTTGCAACAAGTGTTATTAAGCACAAACCACCCTTTAAATTTTCTCGTGAAGGCCAGGTAAGAAAAGGACACTGAAAGACCGTGAAGAGATCAAAATAGTGTCATCTCTTCTTACTGTACTTTGTTCATTTCACTTTTTCTTGCTGTTCTGATTGCAGGGCTCAATATATGAGAGTATATCATATTTCTAGCCTTAGGATGAAGGGGAAACACACAACACATATAATTCCTTTATTAAAAAGTAGCACGTAACTGTTCTAACTATATTTAATTTGAGGATAGGGTGCTCACATCCTAGAAATTTTATTTATTTTCTTTTTTTTTCTTTAAATGTTTTTAGTATAGATCCACATTAATTGGTTTAAAAATCATTAACAACAGCTGCTTTTTAACCATATCTTGGGACAGCTGTCATCTAAAAGTAGCTTTTAAGCTCTGCGTCTACCCAGTGGCAGACACCTGTTAAAAGAACATTACATTCCACCTGTGCTTGTAAGATGGGAGAGTGGCTAGGCAGGGGAAGCTGCTAAAAAATTTCTACTTCGTGTTTTGGGGCCACATTGTCTAAAAAAAAAAAAAAAAAAAGAATAAATTCATGGTGTGGAAGCTGACTTACACTGAAGTTTTTGCCTGATGTAAAAACTGACTTGAAGTGATTTTTTTTTTTTTTTCAATAGACTGTACTGAGCTTATGATTGAGCTGACCTTTATGTACTTGCATGTACTGAGCTTTAGTAAGGTTTCACCAGGAAAATAGTCCCCTGTATCCACTTACGTTGCATATATCCTGTGTGTCACTCTGTTATCAGAAAATGGCCCTGAAGGTGATTTTAGTGTCCAAAAGTTTTAATAGTGTCCACATTGTGCACTGCCTAACATAAAGTAATATTGCTGACAGCATTTTAAAAGACTACTACTATGTAATTCTCCCAGAATAAGTGTATTTTAAGTATGGAGAGCTTGCAGATTAAGTTAGAGCAAGATTTTGATTCACAGAGTGCAGTGTGGAGGATGATGTAGAAATTAAAATAGAAGAGGTATGCAAAGATCAGATTTACATAGGTTGGCTACATGAAAAGTGTAAGAGGAAAGCAAAATTGATTTGAAAAACGGATGAATGTGAGCATTCACAGAATGAATGAACAGAGCAGTATCCACAACAAAATTCCCAAAAATTGGCTTTGCTGAGAGACAGGGACTTAGTACATTTTCTGTGACTAAGTCATGATCTACTGTTAATTTTTTTAATTCTGTGTAAAATCAAAAACACTTCTTAACTGCACATTATAAAGTCCATTAGTGAAGAGTTTTGTATTGTGAAACCGCACGCTTCCCTCTGGGCAAAGGCTGGTGAAAAAATATCCAGGAAAATCCATTGGCAAATACTGACGATAGTTTAGACTTGCCCAGAGGATCGTGATGCTCCGTTGGGCCTTTGCTTTCCTACAGATTTCTTCTCTTATTAAGTAAACAAAATTATTGCCTGGCAAATATTGTCAAACTTTAAAGGTCACATTTTGTTACAACAATAGATACTCGATCTACCTTCTTTGATGTCTTTTATAGATAAACACTGCCTACCTTATTCTACACTAAGTGGACGAAAGTACATTTTTAATAGACAGTAGCTAGCACATCTTCACTAGAAAGGTATATCTGAAGGCCACTTTGATGGTAGAGAGATATATTTTTAATAAGATCGGGGTTTTGCGTTTTAGCCTCTGAGCAAAATTGTCTATAGAGTTCTTTGAATTCTGACATGTTGGGGCAGGGAAGATAATCAGCAAAAATACAAGACTGAGAGTGTTAATCAGAAAAAGATAGATTCAGATCTCTGAAGTTACTGCTTTTCTAGTCTGGGACACCCTAAGGTGGCTGGTGTGTTGAAACACCTGTTTGAAAAGGGCTTCAGAACAACACTAGGCTGCAGCTGAAAGCGCAATCTAAAACTTCACTTAGTAGATGCAGCTTGTCTGCTGATGAGCTGTAATCATCTACACCTGACAGGTATGGTTAGGAATGAAAAGGAATCAGACTGCTGCCCCACAAGCACTCCTGATACAGACTAACTACCCAGAAACCAGGTATCTATTTATTTTTTATTTTATGCATTTTCTTTCTCCAATGTGGGGAGAAATCTGGAAGAACTTTGATTAACTATAGGCCAGAAGACCTCTCCATATTAGTCAGCTGTGAGCATGACACCCCGTTTGTAAGATTTTATATTACTACTGTAGGAATTTCCCTGCACACCTGAACAAGGCTTTTTATGGTGATTTTGTTGCACACTCTACAGAAGGCCATTTTGGGAAATATTTAGAATTTAGTTATCTTTTACAGCAGTTTGGCCTTTTAACATTAAAAGGCTGCTTACTGATTATACCTGAAAGGGGAAATTCAGGAGGGACATTTTTTTAATTACTGTCTAGAAATAGTAGAATGAAGAAGAATAGCTGGATGGTAGCCTGTGCTCTACAAATGGAGGAAGAATTCTGTCCCTAAAAAAAATTCAGGAAGATATCTTTGGGGGGGCGGGAGGGGGGAGGAATTTAAAATTCTACAGAGGCAGAGGATTTCTTGTCTGATTATGTAAACAACTAAAATGACACACTAATATATTTAATGCTTAAATACAATTTTTTAGGGTTGCAGATGTTGTACAGAATTGTTCTGTAAATGATAGAGGTATAGAAAGTCTATAGCAGTTTCTAGAAGATTGTTAATACATGACTGTCATCTTTTAAGAATGTGTTCAAACTACTAAACCTGCTGATTGAACCCTTTTACAGGAATTTCTGAGAGACATCTTCAATCTTCTGTTCTTGCTGCCAAGTCTGAAAGATAGACAACAGCCAAAATGCAAGTCACATTCTTCAAGGGCTGCTGCTTATGACTTGTTGGTAGAAATGGTAAAGGGGTCCGTGGAAAACTACAGGCTGCTCCACAACTGGGTTATGGCACAACATATGCAGTGTAAGAACCATTATTCATATATAGCTTTTGAGTATTTTGTGGAAAACTAGTCCATGTATATTTTCTGTGGATTTTGGTTTTGTTTTGAGTTTTTGGATTTATAAAGCTCAGTAAAGAAAATAGGAGTGTACTTGTCATACAGACTCCCATTCTGCAGACTGCATGTTCATGATGGGGATGGCTAGCCACCGTTGTGAACAGTACTGTGGTCATGGAGTTTCCGTTTCCTCCTGAAATACATCAGAAGTGTCTGCATTTAACGACTTCCTAAAAATAATGATCTGTTAGGAATGCATAGGTAGAAACAGGGAAATGCAAAAGTGACGCGCAGTATTTTTCGATTTAAACTGAATAGTCCCACTTTCCAAAAGTAGTAACGAAGTTGCCACTAACACTGCTCTTAAAATTCCCCTTTGTAGCTCTACTACTTACAATAGTAAGTATCGTCGTAAGTAAGATAGTGTCGCAGAGCAGATATAGACATCTTTTGCTCACCTAGCAAATGAGTGGATTTAATCACGTGTATAATTTCCAGATCCTCTGTTGTTAAATACGGGTTATTGAAAGAATGTGGTTCTCTTAAATGACACTGGCACAGAGATAATCTTGGAGTGCATTTTACATGTTTCATTGACTTGTGCTGGTTTTTAATTTCTGCTTTCCCTTTCTAACGTAGAGAAACGTAGCATGTTTATGCATAAACCAAAGTACATAAACCACACTGAGGTACTGTAGATTTGTTGGCTATTCACAGCACTGTCATGTTTTCAGAGTCTCTAATATCTTTGTAGTTGACTTTCAGTCTGTACCCAGATGTCTGCATACAGTGTTAATACAATTTTGTTATGCCTCTTGGCTTTCATGCTTCCCGTGTTTTGGAAACTCAATTCCTGTGTATCATATGTAAATTACCAAAATTTGAAGTTAGTTAATATTTTATCTTTGATTTGCAAATTCTCATTATGCATTTTTAGCTTGATAGATTTCCTTTCAAATGCCCATCTTAAATTCCTGTAACCTGAGGATCTGTAATTTATTATAATCTATGGAATTGATTTAGTGCCTTACAATTCGGGAAGCAAAAGGGAAATATCATCGTAGCAATGTTTTGTGTTCTGTACTCATATGCCTGGGGCCTTCTAAAAAGCCTTCAAAGTCTCCTATGTTCAGGGATGATACTCTGAAGAATATGTTTCATGAAAATATTGGATATTTCTGTTTGCTGTGAGTATATCTGCTGCTGCTGAGATTGTCTGTTTCTCTTCAGGTGCAATCATTCACTTTTTACAGTTAATATTTTTCTCACTCCAAATCCCGGTAATTCCTAGGTGCTGAAGTTTCTTGTAACATTGACCATAGTTGCTACTTTCTTCCAAATACTCCCCTCTTAGATTGTTTGTTCCTTCCTGAGTTCTCCAGAGCCATCTGGTCTGTGCTCCTGCTCCGTGTTCAGTGTATCTCAGTTTCGTGAATGTTAATTTTATTACAGCTGGCAGAGTGCCATTGTCTCTTTCTGACATGCTACTGACACAGGACTTCTGATACCTTATTTGTTTAAAGTCTTGTTAGTCCACTGATGTGATCCAAAGATTCTTAAAACTGGATTTTTCCACTTTGCTTATCTCTGTAATCTTATTTGTCTTTAAAAATCTTAGTCTTAGGCCTGTCTGTCCATTCTTCTTAGGAGAAGTATTAAGGAAAACACTACAAATTTTCATACTGTCTTTGGTTTTAAAGTTTTAGTTTTGTGGTTCATTGGAGAAATTTTCAGTCCCGCCACTGTTGTTGTGGTGGGACAACAACAACAACTGTACAGTTGCTGTCCTATAGTCTCACCAATTGCTGTCTCTGCCATTCTACCATTTTTTCTCACACTCCTAACTGATTGAAGCCAGGATGCTCTTAAGAGATGGCTTTAATTTAAGGCAGCAAAATAAAGTAAAATTTTTCAAAAAAACCCGTTGTCTTAAAGGATATCGAGTACATTTTCCTTGGGACAGGAAAAAAAAGTTAGGGTTCTAATTAAAAATGCTGTTACTAAGACTCTATTCTGGCAGTCATATTAAAATGTATGACTGTATACTGTTCTTCAGACTTATACTAGTATGAGTAATGTAAAGTAGTTGTAGTAAAGTTTTAACTGCAGGAGCATTTTTCTTTAAAATTTCCACTCACGTAGCTGCCTTCATTGATGGGTAGAACTATTTGCTTGCTTTTTTTCTGCTTCACAGATACAGTGTTTTTAACTGAAGACATAGGGAAGCCTTCGTGCATTCTCAGCAAGTGATACATAGGAAATGAACTGTTAAGTAGCTGATGTCAGCTGACTCTTCTCCCTTTTCTCAACAGGGAGGGCTTCACACTTAATGCAGACTCTGATCTTACGGAAAAATGGATTTAGATACCTTCTGTTCACAAAATTTCTTGCAGTGTTTTGGAGTTTTGCTTTCTTTAAAGACCAAGACTAATAAAAACATCTCGTTCAAAGGAGGAAAACAAGACCAGCTGCTTTGCTTTCCAGGAAGTTTAAGATAGTGTCTTATGTTTGGAGCAGAAGCATGATCAGAAGGTGGAATATAGAGAAATGCGCCGTCATTTGAAGAGGAAGAAATTCAGTTTTATTTTGCTTAAAATAGAACGTGAATATTTTGGTTGGGTTAGAAGTTTCCCCTATCTCTTCCTGAGAAGAGGCTGTTTTCTGTAATGACAGTGAGAAATAAAGATGACAGGCATAAATGAGGCCCAAATTTACCTATCTAGTTAAGATCCATATGGAAGACGGAAAACTTTTATTGAAGACAGTTGCTGAAAACTCCTAGGGTGGAGAAAACAGGATCTTCCTGAGGAATTCCTTGTCCAATTTCTGAAAGTCCTTTGTCAGCCTGAAGTTGAAGGAAGATACTCCCAACTGTTCTCATGAAGTATAAAGAAGTCATCCGATTTTTCTGTAGTTCTAACTTGATGAGCTGTAAGCAGAGTGATAGATGCTGAGTCCTGATGTCAGAAGGGGTGAATTAAGATGCTGCAATTTAAGGATTCCAGTTAAGGGAAGGGAATTTTGTGTTCTTCTGTCATACTCATTACTTTCCTTAGGAGGTTAAACGTGGAGGAGAGCTTTGTTTCAACTGGTTGATCAGCCCAATGTAACTAGGTAATATGAGGTCATGCTACTGAGATTTGTTGAAACAGGAGAATTAAAACTCTTTCCTTCCCTAGTTGAAGCTGCAGGGCTAATACATGTTTTGATGCTAATGCCAAAATGAAGATTACAACAATTATTTGTTGTGCAACAGAACGTCTTGTGGGTCTGGTCTCCGAAGATGTGAGGATCTGTTGAGAGGATGCCAAATAGTTTCCTGAATTTATAGCTGGTAGTATGAATTGAGAAGAATCCTTAATGAGCCTTTAATCTTTGACAAAATAATTAAGGATTTAAAATTTAAATCTTAAACCCACGTAGCTTTCGTGGACTGTAAAATAAATCCAGGCTACTTTTTTGCCTTTTTTTTTCCCCTGTACAACTGAGCATATACTTCAACAGAGGTGCTACATTATTTGTAGGACACTATGTTTTTGGAGAATGACATCCTTGAGGATGAATAGCAAAGCTAGACTCATTGCAAGCTTTTGTGTCAAACTCCTTGCATACCAGGGAAGATAGGCTGCAGTGAATTTCTTTGGACACTGGATTAGTTCCTCTGTAATTTAGTGCTTGTGTCATCTAGTTGCCTCTGCAGCTCAAATGATTAATTCCCTGTTCTATTCTCCTGCATGGGATGCTAGAAAGAGAGGCCCATCAGTGTCTAGAAGCAGTACTAATCACTTACAAATGGTTTGTCTAGTTTGGTTACCATCTTCTTGACTGGCAGATGAGGAGAACTTTCCCATTCTTCCAATTTCTTGGCAGCCATATCAGAACAAAGCTTATTAAGAAGAGTCTGTCAGACTTGCCTAACTTGTCTAGTGCCATGCTGTGTAAGAAATAGATTGCTACATCTGGTATGAAATATAGAGGAATAAAAAGCTTACAGGAAAATAAAATGGCTTTTCAATCTGCTTCTCTAGGCAATTCACTTCTTGCTTACGCCTATTTTTCTTGTAGATGGCAGATTTCTTTGATACATATAGCTTTGAAGTGCAGTAAAAAATACTCCTTCTTTTCCTATAAAAACTGTTCCCAAGTTTATTCAAGCTTGTGTATAGCCAACCACTTTGTTTCCCTGCACTTCTGTGTCTTAACTCTGATAAGCATCTATCCATCTTTTGTACTGGTTGAAAAAGATCTTTTGCTAGCCTGGCATTCATTATAGTAGATGTCATTCTGAAAGCAGCATCTCTTCTGAAAAGGAAGGTCTTGCTTCATATGTGGTTATCTCTGTTAGAAAATCAGTGTTTGTTATATGAAGGGAAGGCTCCCTAGCTTGAGTCTCTGAGTGCAGAGACTCTGCTTTGCTTTCTTTTAATGTGACACGGGTGCATAGGAAGAGATAGTAGAAATTATGAGTAATTTTTGTGCTGGAGGAATGACTGGTGTACGTTTGGGAGCTTGTAAGTGCTGTACGTTACCAGTTATAAGTATGCTCTCAGTGGTTTAGGCAGTGCAGATGTTGTGAGCGTGCGGTGGTTGGCTTCTATTCTAAAAAAACCCTTTCTTATGTACAAAAGATGCATAGCAGCCCGCATTTAATTTATGGGTGCTCTTGATGATGAAAACATTATGTGGTTTTACCAAACTTTGGTTTAAAGGTAGAGGCTGGAAGACCATTACTACGTGTAATACTATCACTAGCAGAAGCGTAAGAGGTGATGCTTGCCATGAATAGTGCTTTGGAGAGCACAGCAAATCACTTGCAACCCAAAGTAGTGTGGCATCTAGAAAGGCTCTCTGCTGTACTGAGTGATTTTCCTGAAGTGCCTATAGTGTATTTTCTTAAAGAGCAGGTACAGTCTGGCTTGTGTCTGTAAATGTAGAATGCATAAACAGGATGTATTTTATTAATGTAAGCATGAAGCTTTTAATTGTATTTATGCCTTTGTAAATTGTACTTCGAATTGACTTTTTTTCTGCATGTGTGACTCTTTATTTTTTTCCCAGCTTCCCATGCACCTTACAAGTGGGATTATTGGCCACATGATGATGTTCGCGCTGAATGTAGATTTGTGGGTCTAACTAATCTTGGAGCAACGTGTTACTTGGCATCAACTATTCAGCAACTGTACATGATACCAGAGGCCAGGCAAGCAATCTTTACTGCAAAGGTATGCTTTGGCGTCTTACGTTCCTTGTGTAGATTTTGGTAGAAGTCTAAATTTAGAATCAGTGCAAATCCTGATCAAGTGCTTTTAAGACTTATTTCTTCATAAAGAGTATTTGTTCAGGATTTTAGTTTGCTTTTTGTTCAGTTGTATTCTTTTTGCTGATGTCTAAAGTGAGAGGTTTTTTTTTAAAATGTATTTGTAATGCAGTATGTTCTTAAGGTGTCATTGTAATAAAACTCATATTCTCAATATGACCTCTCAAACCTGTATTTCTGTTGCTATCAACTAGATTTATTCAAGTTTGGGTTTATGTGAATTGTGTCTTGTTTCTTTACTTCTAGTTTGTCATTTTGTTAGAATAAATGCCATTCTTCTGGAATGTTTATAAAGTCCCAGAGTGTGTATCTCATGCTACCACAAGTACAGCAAGTCCTGTAAATTATTATACATTGGTTAGCTTTCAGAAATAGATTATTACTTCTAGCTATTTATTGTAAAAGAAGAAGTTTCGTTTTGGTCCCTGACATCAACAGGGCATACATAATGTGTGAAACACCCTAATTGGCAGTGACCTCAATTTTTTTTTTGTTATCATTAAGTTACTGGTAGTTGTCACTTAACTTCATCTAGTATTAGCCGTTTATTAAAAAAATAAAAATAATATAAAAGAGAGAAGATGCTGGTCTGCACATGAAATGCATTATATAGAGGGTTGATCAGAACTCCCACACATCTATGAAATCGAAAAAAATTATTCCTAAATTACTACAGCCTTTTGTAATACCTTCCCAAAAGCTCCTAGCTGCAGTAAGTTTTTAGAAAATAGAGTTACTTTTTGACTTAGGTTTAGTGTTGACATGCCAAAGTATGAGTAGGTAGTGCTATATATATATATAAGTGTAAAATACTGTTCTCTGTGTTCTTGTACACAATAATTTTTCTTAATTGTCCATAATAAAGTGGTTGTTTTTTTATTTAAAAAGATGATTGTTTCATCTTTTTGAGGGCTGTTTTTGCAAAATCATAAGCAAAAAGGTAAAGTCTTCTCTTATTAATTTCTTTTAGTATTCAGAAGATATGAAACACAAGACCACTCTACTAGAACTCCAGAAAATGTTTACATACTTAATGGTAGGTGCGAAAGAGGATATTTTGTGAAGTATCCTGTTTTCCTAAGAAAAAGAAAAAAGCAAGAAAAATGTAGTTACCATTCCATACGTAAATTCTTGGCAGCTTAAGTCCATTGTGCCTGAGTTTTGTAAATGAGTGTCTTAACTGAAATAGATTTTACCCGCTTTAAAGCTGTTACTCAGCAAACCAGTTAAGCAGACATCGGCTTAATAGTTTTCATGAAGAGGCAGTGTAAATCCTAACCTAAGATAGGGTTTAATATTGGGCACCAACTATAATGAACAAGCACCAGCTCTCAAAATTTACTGATTGTCTACGATGTTCTCAAAAAAGATGTGTGTGAAGTGAATAGATGGGAATGACAGGCTCAGGTGCCACAGTCTGAATGTCCTTCATTTATTTAAAGTCTTCTAGCCCTAGTACATTAATGCTTAGGTGGACACACGTTGTTTGCCATAGTTATGGCACTTCAGTTATGAATGATTTACAAGTATGAAAATCAAGTCTGCTTTTTAGTTATGGTCGTAGTGTAGCTGTCCTGTATGGACACCTTGTGCACTTACATTACTAAATCTCTCGAGTGGTCCAGGAGCTCCCTGGATAGGCATCTCCTTGGATGCAATAATGGAGCGTCCAACAATAGATCAGTTTGAAACTGGGTAATTGACTGTACCTTCCCAATGAAGTATTTGACTAATTGTTCCAGGAGCCCTCCAGGTAGGAATCTGGGATGGTTCTACTGTTGCTTCTGCTGTGTCTAGTTGGTAAACACTGTTCCTGCAGAACTGATGGCATAGGACCGTCTTTTGTGTGGATTTAAGATATTTATGAGATACTTCATATGTAGTTAAGGTGAATGAATAGTAATGAATTGCACAGATGCTGTGGAGGTCGCGTAGGGCTCTTATCAGCTGGATTATAAGACTTTAGCAAAATGGTGATTCCAGGAGTCTCTCCAGGTCTAACTGAAGATGCCACTCCAAGGACCCTAGCAACAAACTTCCATCACCACCAAACACCAACTGGCTGTCCCGTTAGGATGTTGTGATTCCATATGTGAGCACCATACTAAGATCCCAATAAATGATTTTTCTTTTTAACAAATGCCCTGCCATGAGTGTCTGTCCACCACCATTGTCATTCATCTTGTTTCACGTGGACATTGATGTAAGGGGTTCTGAGCTGGATTCTTCGTTGGATCATGAAACAATTTGTTTGCCCCAGTTTCCCTGGTGATAAAGTAAAATATATTACTTTTGTTCATTGCATTTTCCTTGTTCCAGTATTTTAAAGGTTAATCTGTTGAAATAAAGCGTTAAAAAGCAACTAAAAATTTTTCAATTCCTGAACGAGACAAAATTGAGGCAGTTCACAGGTGTTCACTGTTGTTAAAATAGTGAAACATTTCTAAAATAATGAAAAAAAGAAAACTGAGGAGAGCTGAGTGTTTTTGTTCTTGGCACTGGCTTTTGTGAAAGAAATTCATAGTCACTTTGAAGATAAATAGAGGAAAGGAATTCAGGCATGTAATGCGTGCCATGAAACACAGAAAAAAAAAAGTAGGTATTTACATAAGTATATAATAATATAGGAACATAAAATCACATGAAGATTTACCGTTGTTAAAATCTTTGACAAAAGACCTTATTCCAAGAAAGGTAATATTTACAGGAAACACCCTCTTGCCACACATCCTTGAAAGAAAACAGTATGTGTATCATTGTTTACAAGAACAAAGTTCCTTCTGCTGTAAATAAGTTGTGCATTCCCAGTGTGCAAGGCAGTGGAATGGGGAATGTGTTCTAAAGAATTGCTTTATACTGCAAATTCTTTTCTCTGACTGAACACATGCAGTTGAGACCTAGATGATACAGTTTTACACCATAGAGAAGTCTGAATGAGAATTAAGCACTTGTCGAGATTGAAGTCAGTAATGTCCAGAAATACATAACTACAGGCTGTTGTTCCTCATACTATATTTCATATCTGAACAGATATGCAAAAACTGGATGTGTCACATCTTCAGCGAAGTTACTTTATTTTAAGGATTTGTTTTATTAAGTATTTACTAAATATTATTTAATGATATTTTGTGTGTGATATTTTAATAATGAATGTCATAATAATGATAATTGTTTAGTTAAAAACAGCTTTACATTTAATCAGAAACATTTAAGTACTTAAACAACTTTGTTGCCTAATAGACATATGGAGATACTGTATGTAAAAGTATGTCCTTTTTCAAATAGATATTTGTATATGTGTGTTCGGTATATCTGTGTAACTTCAAAATATAAGGGTTTGTGTGTTGAGTTGTTCTGCTTTATTTTTTTACCTGAAGGAAAGTGAATGTAAGGCATACAATCCAAGGCCTTTCTGTAAAACCTATACCATGGATAAGCAGCCACTGAACACTGGAGAGCAGAAAGATATGACTGAATTCTTCACTGACCTAATAACAAAAATAGAAGAAATGTCTCCAGAACTGGTGAGTTATTAAGACGGAGCAAGAAGGAACTTAAAAACTTGCAGATTTGCTCAAATTTCCTTGACAGAATTTATTAATTCATTCACAGAAAAATACAGTGAAAAGTTTGTTTGGAGGTGTTATCACAAACAATGTTGTTTCTTTGGTAAGTATTCTTTCCTTATCCTTATCTTTTCAAGGTTTTTTTAACTTCTCAAAACAGTTATTTCATTGCTTTTCTCCTTCATTGCTGTGATTTAGGATTGTGAGCATGTAAGTCAAACTGCTGAAGAGTTCTATACAGTAAGATGCCAGGTGGCAGATATGAAGAATATTTATGTAAGTAATGCCAGGCTGAGCGGTGTGCCATAGATCACGATTATAAATGGATGCAATCAAGTATAAATGACTGTACCATACGTTGTTGAATAAGTTGATGCTTTATGTATCTGTACTCTAGTTTTGATGTACTTCTAGGTTGTTATTACTAGGTAATTTGGTTGAATTGTTTCATCTTTTCAATGCAACGTGCTGTCAGCTGGTGCCATTTGGAATCAGCTAAAGACTGCGTTATAGTCAGTAATCACTTACTCCCTTCTGTGTTTTAAAAATGCTATGGCCGTGTTTTATGTGAGAGAATTGTAAATGTCAAAAGATGCTATATATACACATACTATTGCTTATGAAGTTTAGACCAAAATGTTTTTAGACTTTCGAGTTTTTTAAACAACTATTGATCCCCACACTTGGAATTTAAAGCACTTGAATTCTTTGGGACAGCTTGGAATATTGAGTACTATTTTTCTCAATTGTTTCCTTAATTTTGTGTTTGAGTTAGGAACTGGTTTTTCTGTAACGGTGTCACACTCTTCTATTAGTTCAGTTGCATGCTCTTTTTGTAAATTTTTTGGTGCCTTTGACCACCGTTATTTCTTGTGGAAATGTTAATTAAACTTACTGTAAGATTGACAGAGAGGGGTTTGTAAAGCAGGGCATGTAAGCACAAGGTACAAATATCTAAGATAAACACAAGTTCCTTCTTTTTTTGTTTATTATATGTAGGAATCTCTTGATGAAGTAACTATTAAAGATACCTTGGAAGGTGACAACATGTATACATGTTCTCATTGTGGGAAGAAAGTGCGGGCTGAAAAAAGGTATGATCACGAATAAATAAGCATTCTTAATGTTTCTTTTTAGTGAATTACTGAAATTACCATTTGGATCAGAGTAATCCTTTAGATGAAACAAGACTATGGTTTCATTCCATTTGCTACTCTGTGGGCCTATGAGGATGTGGACCCTGTGCAAATGAGCACATAACTAAGAAATCTAGTTTCCAAAACAAAGAATATTATGTATCTTAGAAGAAGATCACCCAGACAGTAAAATGTTCATGGCCCTTTTTTAATGTAAATAACAAGAAATTTTTAATTAGTACCTTTTGAAATCTGTTATTTTTCCCATTTTTAAAAAATCAAATTCTTTCAGAGTTTGTTCAGCACTTCTGTTATTCATTATGCAGAGTAATTGCTTAGGTTTCATACATAGCCCCAGATTTCTTAAAGTTCGTAGTTTTAAAATGTTTCCATATTTTTAGAAGTCTGCTAATAAAGAGAAAGCTAAATAAAAATTTTGTATTGTCTTTATATTGCAACTAATAAATTTCTTTGTTAGAGATAGAAAAAGCTCATAGATGTTTTTGTAGCTGTTACAAGTGACACGGGTGAAAGAGTAACCTACTTTAAAGCCGTTAATGTGAAGTTTATGAGATTTAATACAAGATGTGTTCTGCATTGAAACTTGTCAGTGAAAAGATAGTAGCTCTGTCTAACGAGGGAGATTGCAGTGTTAAATTTGTTCATGACTCATTTTATGCTGTCATTTTAGAAAACTGTCATTCATACCGTATGAGCAAATTTGGTGCTTCTTCCAAGACATGACGATAGGCTAAATTTGACCTTTCTTCTGCCAGTTAGACTTCCCTGCTCTAAGGCATTATGATAGCTGAATTCTATGTCTATGTGACTTAGCAATAGATTTCCAATTTTATGTTTGAAATAAATGTGTTTAAAATATTTGGGAAAATACAATTCCTACCTACTAAGCGCTTGTAAAAATCATGGTTATTTCTAATCCTTCAGGGCATGTTTTAAGAAACTACCTCGTATCTTAAGCTTCAACACAATGAGGTATACATTTAATATGGTAACCATGATGAAGGAAAAAGTCAATACACATTTTTCATTCCCTTTACGTTTGGATATGACACCTTACACTGAAGATTTCCTCATGGGAAAAAATGACAGAAAAGAAGGTATGTCTCATAAAATTAATTCAACAGGCTATGTCTCTCTCATCTGTGTACCACTTTCTGTATACATAACATATGCAAACAATTAGTGATTTTCTTTTTAAGAAAATAAAATCAAACATAAGTTTTAATCAACCTATACTCGCAAAGTCAAATATTTCATTTGATATAAGAAAAATAGCCAATTATTTCTCTTTTAATACTGTTCAATTTGGATTATTCTTAAATTGGTTTTTGAAGTATGAGAGAAATTGTGAGTAGTTACATAAAGTTTGTCACTGGCCTGTTTTGATTTTGCAGGGTAATACCTAAACTTCAGCAAATGCCTGACTTAACTGCTGTCATAAATAAGATGTGCTAACTTGGAATAACTTAGTTATTAGTCCTGATCTCTTCAGTAGTGATGCTTTGCAATAAAAGCTGTATCTGTTTCACAAGAATTAGGATCTATGCTGCTTGTTCTGGGTATGGAGTTTCTGACTGTCATCATTGTGGAGTGCTGAAAAGAAAAAAAATTTAAATGCAACTACAGGAAATGTGTAATATTGAAGTTCAGATGTTTAGGAAATAACTGATTAAATATTGAATTAAATAATTTCAGGTTTTAAGGAAGATGGTGAATATTTGAAAGAAACTGAAAGTTACGAATATGATCTGATAGGTGTAACGGTTCACACAGGAACAGCAGATGGTGGGCATTACTACAGTTTTATCAGAGATATAGTCAATCCCCATGCTTACAAAAACAACAAATGGTGAGTTAAGCAAAACAAAATTTTACCATTCCTTATGTTTGAATAACTGAAACTTGTTTGCTTTGTCAGATGTAGTTGTATAGGAGATATGTGCTGTAGGTTCCCCTCAAAAGCACAAGATGTTGGAACTTGATAAGTGTTAAGTATATTAATTTATTAGCACACAAGTTTGTTGTAGCTGTAATAGTTGTGGAGTGCCTTAGACGCAGGGGCAGCAGGAGAGTGCCATGCCAGCCTCATGTTGCAGCCAATGCTTGTTTCTTGGCATGAATATCAATGACTTTATATATAGAAATGAGTAGTAAGATTTAGTAGATTGCTCATCACTTAAAGGACCTTTAAAGGTCCCTTCTAACCCAAACTACTCTATGATTTCTATGAATAGGAATACTTAAATCTGAAGAATCATTTTAAGTGCTTATTATGCTTTGTTTGCCCGTAGAGACAAACAGCGGTTGTTTCAAAAGCTTACTGTTTTGCAGGTATCTTTTCAATGACGCTGAAGTAAAACCGTTTGATTCTGCCCAGCTTGCTTCCGAATGTTTTGGTGGAGAAATGACTGTAAGTTATGACTTCAATTTTTGTCATGTTCAACCATTAAAATACCTGTTCTGGAAACTTGTAAAGCCTGAAGGATTCCATAGTGCTCACCTTTGGTCTGCCATCTGTTGTGAATGCGTATGAAACAGTTAGAAGTGTTAGCTGGGTCTTATTAAACTTTTGATGCCTTTGTTGTGCAGGTGATACTTTATCTTACGTTCACGTAGACAGCTGTTCTTCCACCATCAATCTCTTCAAAGGGTCTCCACCTCCTTTTGGGGGTGATAGACTTGTAAAGTGAGACTGCTCTCAAGCTGGTGACGCAAGCTTTCTAGTTTTTCTACGCTTTCTGTAGAACAGAAATTAAGACGATAAAGGAGAAGGGTCTTAATTTCTCCTGTACCAACTATCATTTAATCTGTGAATAGGAATCCAGATATTTTATGTGGCTTTAAAAGGCAGCTGTCAGAAGTATAACATAGGTATTACTAATGAATCAAAATGCATTATAGTGAAGTCTCTCTCCAGGGAAGAGGTTATTTCTTCACTATATCTATTTTTTATCATCATATTATGTATTTATTTATTAAAAAATGAGTATGCAACTAGTTTAGGAATCCTTCACTTTTATGGCTTTGTTGCTCAGACTGTTGACTGAAGGAATAATTACTTTAAGCTTATGCCTATTCTGGAAAAACAGGGCTTTTTGATCGTTGTCTATGCCTTGTGTCAGTAATTTCCAGATTCTGGTCTGTGAACCTCTTACGGTCAGATCCTTTTTCATTGGTGACAGAACTGAACTAAAAACTTGTCAGATCTGTGTACAGCTTATGCTGTTGCTCAGCAGGCAAGTTTGGACTCTGATATTAGTAGGTGGTTTTCAAGCTAATGGATCTACAGACTTAAGTAGTTTTGCCTGTTCCTTTTATTGTAAGAAGATAAAATTTCTTAAGTTGATGTTTGTTTGCTTTCAGTAGTGCAAGGTTTTTAAATACAGTATCAACTTTGTCTTTTCACCAGCCCACCATCCTTTGACATGAGTCTTAATGTTTTTACACAGTAGTAATACAAGTAACTGTTGAACAACACTCAAATGTTCTCAGGTTATGCTTGAATGGATAATTCTTTTATAATTATATATCATTATATAAAACACATTATTAATAATGCAGTGTCTTACTAAAACAGTCCTGTGAATAAGAAAAATCCTCTCGTCTGGTGAAGAGAATATGCAGAAATAAAACAAAAAATTATTTTGTTTGGCAAATGTATAAAATACCTTTAGATGCCTGAAAAGAGGTGTCAGTGAGATGGATGAGAGAGGAAATTGCAGGAGATATAGGACACAGTATTGCATCGCAACTCTGAAAAATCAGGGTAGGCCACTGTAGAAGAAAAACAGAAAGACAACTACTTTGAGCAAGAAATAAATTATCAGCAGCCTCTCTGTAAATGTCCTGAAATGGTTTGCTTGCACATTTATCTCAAACTGTCAATAACCAGGCCATTAAAAAAGCTTGTAATTAATGGTTTTACTTTCTTCTTGACAGACAAAAACTTACGATTCTGTTACTGATAAATTTATGGACTTCTCCTTTGAAAAGGTATTTCTCTTCCAAACACTTGTCATATGATTATATTTCTACTTTCATGATTTAACTTTCAAAGCAAAAATTATACAGATGTTTTTTTCTTAAAGACACACAGTGCTTACATGCTGTTTTATAAACGGATGGAACCAGAGGAGGAAAATGGCAAAGACTACAAATTTGATGTTTCATCAGAATTGCTGGAGGTACAAGTTGATTTGTTTTAACACCAACTTTAAAATACTGTAGGAAATCCTAAACATACCAGGAATCCGACTAAATGTTAGGAAAGCAAATATAATTTAAATCAGTAAGATGGCAATCCTTTCATTTAGCTTGGGAGCGATGTTATAAGCTTAGGAGAACGTTGTAAGATAGGAAGTAAATGAAGATTTCCACTGTATGTAAATCTCAGACGTTTTCTCATTCTGTCCTGTATTTAATTCAGATATCTGAATCATTCTGCTTCGTATTTGTAAAAAATGGCAGAGCACTGTTTGGTTTTTTTGTGAGTGCTTATCAACATTTTCTGAACAGTCGCAATACTACAGGAAATATTTTCATTAGCCGCCTTCCTTTTCATCCGTCAGTTCCTCAGCAACTTACTGCTTTGAGGCAGGACAGAATAAGATGGTAGCTCCAGCTGTTTGTTTGCACTTTTGCTAGTGGGTTGTGAAATTCTAAGTGAAAGCAATGGAAAATTGTGATTATTTGTGCTTATGATGGGGAGCATCAGTCAGAAAAGGATCCCTTCCTCCCCGTAGTCGTAGCGTAGCCCAAGTGTGAGTAAAAGGGGTAGGGAGAAGAAAAACCAGCAACAGCTACGTCTCCCTGTTCTCCTCAGCAATGAGGCCTGCTCTTAGGATACCTGGCTGTTTATATAAAGATACTATTTAAGCCACATACAGTCTGGGGAGCTGGAAAAGGCACTGCACAGGAGCAGAGTATTTCACTAGGGATCTCACTGTGCTAGATGTGTCCCCAGTAGGGGATTTGTAAGACATTCTTCTCCGTTTTTATCACCTGAAAAGTTGATCAGGTTTCCCTGATCCCTCTGGGCCAGGAGTATTGCTTTATCATCTGTCACATGTTAGGTTCCTAATTTTAGAAGACTCTTCATCCCGAGCCAGCGAATCAGATCATGCTTTTTATCCTTCTCAGTCTTAAAACAATAATAGATTTTATCAGACTGAAACCTATTAAACTATTTTAACGTGAAAAATCCTCAGATTTGGTCAAAAACATCGTTTTGGAGAAAGGAACGGGGGGACCTGGCAGGAAATCCTTTTCTGGTTTATGCTGGAGAGTCAAAGCTTACTCTTCAGGAATTTATCAAAAGTTCACAGAGCTTATCAGGCTTTGGGTCAGAACTTCAACCTTTAGACATACCTAGCTAGGCCACTGCAAAGTCTAATTGATCTCAATTAGTGAAACTAATTGAGTGTTTAGAGAGTTTTTTGGGGTTTTTAAGTTATTACACTATTGCAGACATCAAAATATGGTCTTGAACTGTGGTTCTTTTTTAACATGTTGGACCAGTTCTCAAAATTTCAGCCTAAAAATGTGAGTAATTAAGGTGTAAAGATGAGATCACAGAAAGAGAAGGTTCTGAGCACTGTTCTGCAGTCATACAGCAGGATAAACTAGTATTTGCTATTGTATGAATAAACCAACTTTGCCAATCCTTTAAAGTAAAGAAATGTTTCCAGAAATAATTTTTCATAAGAAAAAATTTTGTTTTTTTGGCCATGGCAAGCATTTAAATATTCTTAGAAACCATGCTTATGTAGTGAAATAAACTGCTTTCTTGTATCTGATGTTAGCATTTTTTCTTCAGTGGATATGGCATGATAACATGCAGTTTCTTCAAGACAAGAACATTTTTGAACATACATATTTTGGGTAAGTTTTTTCATAAAAAATGTAATATTAATGCTTCTTTTCTTCTTGCAGATTTTCATTATTTATTTTAATTAACAAATAAAATTACTGACTCTAGGTTTATGTGGCAGTTGTGTAGTAGCATCCCAAGCACACTCCCAGATCCAAAAGCGGTTTCCCTGATGACAGCAAAGGTAAGTACTTCACAAGTCTATCATGCTTATTTTAAATTTTACCTTGTTTACATTTCAATTCAGGCGTTCTATAATTAATGATGCAATTTTTTTTTTCCAGTTAAGCACTTCCTTTGTACTAGAGACATTCATTCATTCAAAGGAAAAGGTATTCCATTTACTTGTAAATTCTCACTAAGTAACTGCATGAATATAGTGAAAAGTATGTCTGTGTTTTTTCATTTTAAAAGTGTGATTTTGAGATGTATTAAGTACCATAAATGATACAAAGGTAATGGTTGTTTGACACATTTATAGTAAACGCTGCACAGTGGGAAAAAAAATGCAGGTTTTAGCCTGCTTTGCCTCAGCAATGCGTCAGGAACAACAGATCTTGTGTTCTTGTAATTTGAAATTTCCTGGGTGATTCGTATCTCAACGAGCACTTATTAAAGGCTGATGTAGAGGGGAGTGCTTACCACTGAGCAACAGTTGTGCTCATGAATTTTTAAGTTATAAATACTAGCATGAACAGCAAGAAAGCTGTATTCTATCTGAAACATCTTTATTCTCAGTCAGATTTTACTTCTTTCTCATCTGTGGTGGCATAATGCTACTAATTGTAGATAGTCTGGGATTAGTAAGAATATGTAATGTATGTGTAATTGAACAATTAGTCCAAATGTGTGGGTACTACTTGCACTAGTTAAAACACATGTGCTGTTATTTTTGTGTAGGTGCAACACGTTACTAGTTTATAAGGCATTCAATGTTTGTAACTATATTCTTAAGATTCAGTGTTCTAACTGACTACTTAGAAATGTTTCAAGGTTAAGTTGCAATTTATTATTTTAAGTTACATTTTTTTCTGTGTTTCTTTTTACAGCCTACAATGCTTCAGTGGATTGAACTGTTAACAAAACAGTTTAATAACAGTCAGGCAGCTTGTGAAGTAAGTGACTTAGGAACTCAGCAAAGTACAAACCAACTTTCTATATATTGTTTAACTTTCCTGGAGGTTCGTATCCCTGGAATATTTTGGACTATGAAGTACTGTATTTGGCTTATTTGTGTACTATGAGATGAAACTCGTCCTCTCTGAATACTGCAGATTCTGGGGAATGACTTGACTTTTATTTTTCAGAAGCCTATGGTGAGACCACAGGCCAAAATAATTTTGTCACTAGAGTAGAAGACACACAGTGTCACAACCTCTTTATTTGATTATTACATAGGGATTTGTGTAATTAAGAGGTGTTTAAATGAAATCACACAAGCGAAATGGAGAGACAGACTAAAAATATTTAAGGACTAGAACGGCAGGGACTGGAGTTGAATCCAAGGGAAGAAGGCAGTGGGATAAAAGGCTGCGGTGCAATGAAGAGGCTTAGAAAGAGAATAAGAACAACTAACGTCAGACTTAGCTGAAAACAAATTCATATAGTGCCTTGCTTGTGAAGCTGAGGATCTTGAGCCCAGAGTATAGAAGGACTGAAAACTCCTAGAAGAAGGAGAAAAAATGGAGGAATAGTTTGGGGGTTTTTATACAAAGCTTTTTGGGACGCTGCCTGAAGGGCATCTGGCGACAAAGCGGAGAGGGACTGAGAAACCATAGACAAAGAATTCTCTGTGGTGTTGGTGAAAACGATTCTGAGATACTGAAGGAAAGTTTGTGATAGACTTTCTGTGATAGTTTTAATGTACAAGGACCCCAAAACATACTGTATACTGCACAGACCTTAGTCAGTACAAATGAATTAAATTCATTGTTCTTTTATAAATTGATTCTAGGTTGTTAAATTGTTATGTAACATTCAGTATTTGGGTGATAGTTTCATTTGTATGGTGTAGTCCTAAGATGCTTAAAACAAGTGAAGACATTTAGTATAGTAAAAAAACATTCTGGTATCATTAAAAGGAACGACAACTTGGATTCTTTAATTTAAACTGTCTTTCCTTGTGAATAAAATGAAATTCGTGGAGTCAGAATACTCAGCTGCATTATTTGCTGAGTCTAATTTTGAATGAATCGTTCTCTGTTATTTTTACACATTGTCTGTTGCTGGAGGTAGTAAGGCTTTCCCACATTTTAAAATGCAAAAGGGATCTAATTCAGGAACTACATTCTTGTTTAAACCTTTCCCTGTTCTACAAGATTCTTCAGCTTATACTTCATTGTGAGCATCATTTTTTATTCTGTTGGCATCACTTTTCAGGATAAGCGTGTCCTTACAGAGAATTGAATAATGGCATACTGAACCCAGGGATAAGAAGATGCTGGATATAAATTTATATCGATGTTTACTGCTGTTGCTCTTTATTCCTTTCTTGTCATGCACGGAAGATATTTAGATTTCCCTTGGATTAATACTTGCGTATTCCTTAATAATAGTAACATCAATTTCTCTTCAGACTTTAATATCATGCAAAAAGAAGATTGGACTAGAACAAGTTTGGAACAAAACTAACAAAGTATGTATCTTCTGCAGTGGTTTTTGGATCGTATGGCTGATGATGATTGGTGGCCAATGCAGATACTAATAAAGTGTCCCAATCAGATTGTGAGACAGGTAAGGAAAAAATGTTCCTTTTTAAGTCAGGTTACTACTTGACCCATGAACAGAAATGGACAATTATTACGACGCACACAATGATTCTAAAAGTTTTTATTAATACCTGTAATTATCTTACTCTCTTCGATTCGTGCTTGTGATTTAGAGAAGGTATTTGGCCATGGGAGTGTTATTATTCTTTGAAACAAATTCAGTATTCCAGTAATGCTGTAGTTGTACAGTTAAGACCACAAAATGTCATAGTAGATACAAATTAAGGTTTCTACAACTCCCACATGATCTCTAAAAATTTGAACACTTTACATTAAAAATGTTTTTCTTCTGAATTGGTTTAACAATAATGCGTCAAGACACGTACATTCGGAAAATGAAAAACAATAAATTATGTACATTCAGTACTCCTAATGGAAAGCTTCACTTCTAAACTTTTGCCTTTGCGTTTTGTAGATAGACTGAATTTTATAATATTATGCCACAAAGTTTTATTAATACCATGTTCTGGAAATGTTTAAAATTGAAAAACCCTACATTAGTAGCATTTGGATATTCACAGGTACAAATACTATTAATAGTTTCACTTACAAGTGTACTTTCTTTGCAAGACATTTAGGTAAAAACGTCAGCAATTACTTTATCTCGCCTGAACCCTTCAATTGGTTTAACTTTTCTGATTATCAAAGTAATATTTCCGTATAGAACCATACATAGTTTCTGTTTGCAACCCATTGTTAAAGCAATGTATTTCATGGGAGAACTCTATGCAAGATCTTATGCAAAGCTCTAATCCTTGATGAATGTTTTACAAATCAAAAATTACTGGAAGGAGTTTCCTTAAAATTTGCACATAAATTGTTATAGCT
>NW_010525569.1:0-4655 GCF_000687285.1 Phaethon lepturus | reverse complement strand
AGGCAGGTGAGGAGGGAAAGTTTGCCAAAAATATCTAAACATTCCAGAAACAGAGGTAGAAGAAAAAACAAAGTTTCTGAGCAGCAGTCTTAAGTCATGTTTCAGTAGTGTATGGTGCACACCAATATTAAAACGGGTTTTTAGAGTCCCTCCGTAAGATCTGTTCATAAAAAACAGGTTTGACTATTTTTGTTAAAATATGATGTGTCAATGCACTAATAAATGGAATGTGGGCATCTCAACCTCAGCTGTTCCTTTGAATCATGTAGAGCTGGAAGTAGTACCTGTAGACAAAATATTCGTTGCTTAGAAAATATGTATTGACATATATGCAAAAGAATGAACATGTGGAGTTCATTTACTTATGCATTTGCAGATGTTCCAGCGTTTGTGTATTCATGTGATACAGAGACTGAGGCCAGTGCATGCACATCTTTACCTCCAGCCAGGAATGGAAGACTGGTAAAATAATAACACCTGAAAACTTCTAGTTATTGCATGCGTTACAGCAACCGCTTTTGTGTAATGAATCACTCAAAGTGGTCTTGTAAACCTATAATGGTACTGTTTAAATTGTTCTTTATTATTCTACCCAGAGTGCTCCGATTTGTTTAAAAATACTGTGGTTGGAAAAGCCGGTGTCTAAAAATGCGTTGTAGGAAACATTTGTTCTCTTAGAGTAGATTTTCAGCATAGTCTTTCTTTTCACTGCCAGTAATGTGCTGGAAGTGTAAATCTCACTTCGTAGACATGAGAATCCAATTGTGAATTGGATCCAGAGGCATGTAGGTGCAAATTTTCATATTTACATCCAGTAAAAGAGGTTGGAGGTGAGAGTCCAGTCCTATGTCATATAGTTAAATCACAGGTTTTGTCAAAAAGTTGAGAAAAAAAACCTACGAGATTCTGTTTTGTTCTCCTAATTATCAAGAAAACTGTCACTTTGTCTCCGATTAAGAAATATTTATTCTTTTTGATACATAATGAGAAGATGAAAGTGGTTTTTCTTTCATCTCTTGGGTTAAGCTTGTGATCCTGGTGATAACTTTTTTCCAGAGCAAAAATGGCCGACTTTATAATAAATATATTGCTGTAACAAAATTCAGGACATGAAGATACAGTTTTCCTGGAAAAAACAGAATTCAGTTTTCTCTGGAAGCCTTACTTTAAAAGACTCTGTCACTGGTTTTGGTCAGTGATAAGATCCCACTTTCAGTAGGTGAATAAGGTTGGAAGTGAGTGTTTTCTGCCTTGTGAGGATCCTGTATATGTGTTTAGGAGACTGCCTTTCCTTGCTCCCACAGTAAACTTGGCTATAACAGCATTCTTTCTTGCAACTCAGGAAATTTGACATGCGAATCAAGAAGCTGGTTTTAAGCGACAGATCCCCTAATATTGCTTTTTTTAAGAATTCTTTTCCTGACTAGAATCTTGATTCAGAAGACTAACTTTATGAACCTTTCAACATTTTCAGTAACGGATGCTACCTTACCTAAAGTCACGTTGTTATTTAGGCTCTACTTGGCGTAAAGAGAAAGTGTTAGAGATCTGAGTATGGTAGTAGGACAGAGTAAAAAACTCTTAAGTTCTTCTGAATTTTTTTTTTGACTGGTTCAAGAAGATTTTATGCCCCATGTATTGCGTGAAATATCTACATTGGATTTCGTTTTCAGTTCGGATGACATGGATGGTCCTGTGGAAGACATCGGCAGTCGCTCTTGTGTAACACGCTTTGTGAAGACACTCTTGTCAATTATGGAGCATGGTGTTAAGCCTCACAGTAAACATCTCACGGAATACTTTGCCTTTCTTTACGAATTTGCCAAAATGGGAGAAGAGGAAGTGAGTATAGCCTTGTAGTTTTGGCAATTTGGTATGTTTATGCGTGTATGTATCTTCAAGTAATGCAATATCTGCGCATTTCAGAGCCAGTTCTTGCTTTCATTGCAAGCCATATCTACAATGGTCCATTTCTACATGGGAACTAAAGGACCTGAAAATGTAAGTTTGAGTATCTTGTATAACGAGAACTAGTCTTTCATATCTCACATGTATGTGATCATTAGTGCTATGTCTCTTGAACCATCTTTCAGCTGTTAAATTAAAATTGCTTTGCTCATACAATTTTCTTTCACTGTTTAAGTGAATATAGTATTTTAAAAAGATGCTGAATTGGCTCTGCTGTAAAGCAGTGTTTTCTGTTTAGTATGGGAATAGTGATTAAGTAGAAGCAATTAAAGTTGCCCGCATTATGCTACTAATGGTAACAATTGATTGCTTTACCCCTATTGTACAACTTAAGCTTTTAGATTTACTTGGGTTTTTTATTAAATAGACCACCATATCAAGCTATGTAGTGACTTCAACCAGCCTAGCTTTTGCATTTGTAAATGCAGTTTAGCTTATGCAAAATGAATGCTTCGACATGAAAATCAAGGGATTAGATATTTACCTGGTTTGATTCATGCAAGCTTATTAAGTTGTTTTGGATAAAAGAGAGGAGAGAATATATGCAAAACCATGTACAGGCTCTTTGAAATTAAGGCTCAAAATGTCCACATCGAAGTTTTTTGTGGTTTTTTTTTTTTTCCTTACAGCCACAGGTTGAAGTACTTTCTGAGGAAGAAGGAGAGGAAGAGGAGGAAGAGGAAGATATACTTTCTTTAGCAGAAGAAAAATACAGGCCTGCTGCACTTGAGAAGATGATTGCCCTGATTGCTCTTCTAGTTGAACAGTCTCGCTCAGAAAGGCAAGGGCTTCTGAAAAACCAAAATTAATTCTAATCTAAGCTAGTTCAGAAAAGAATTGGAGATTTTATGGGTTTGGAAGGCGTGTTGTGGGCTTTTTAAACAGCGTAAATGAGCTTGTATATGGACCCATTATATTTTTAACCGTTTAAAAGAAAAATGTTTTGTCATTCTTGGCCAAATAAAAGACTGAGGCTAAATCCTCAAACACATTCAGTTGCCCACTTTTGGATTTCTTTCTTTATTTGGTCTAAGTACAAAATACTTATTATCTTTGTTCCGTTTTATGTCAATACTTATCAGTCTTCAGACAATATACAAGAGAAAATAATACTGAAGAATATAAACTAACACTCACAGTCCTGTATTTCCCCTTAACCTTACTTGATAATCTCATAAGTAAAATGGTAAAGGTTTGTTTTTCTTTATTTTAGGCATTTGACTTTGTCACAAAACGACATGGCAGCATTAACAGGAGGAAAGGTAATACATTTAAACATGACTGTATAAGCCTCAAAAAAAAAAGCACATTTGTATGTGTACATATGTAATTGTAGAATATGTACTAATATCTTAATATTTGTTGCAGGGTTTTCCTTTTTTATTTCAACATATTCGTGATGGTATCAACATCAGGCAAACTTGCAATCTCATTTTCAGTTTGTGTCGGTACAATAATCGGCTCGCAGAACATGTAAGTATGAGAAACTATAGCTATTTGTTGAAATTCTTATCTAATAAGTGTAATGGGGTGATTTTTATTATTTTCACTGAATAAGCACAAGTCTAAGTGAGTTTTGTTTGTTTTGTTTTTAAGATTGTGTCCATGCTTTTCACATCTATAGCAAAGTTGACTCCTGAGGTATGTAAACATACTGCCTGTATATTAAATAATCTGTATTAATATTTTTCTGTTTTAAATTACTGAAATAATCCTTTGCTAATCAAAAATCTTGCATGGAAGATAATCCATGGAAGTTTTTGTGACATTAAATGAAGTCTAACTGCACTGTACATTGTTTTCTAAAGCAGAAATCGTGTATGCAGTTTAAGATGAAAGTTTTATTCAAAGTCAAATAACGTATTTCTAGATTCTCCACCTATATGAATTTTTTAAAAAAATTGGTAACAATACGACGTGTATGCTAGAATAGGTGGAGATACATAATTATCATCTGGTTGTTCAAGTTTTGGGGCACTGTTTTGCAGTTCTGTGCATGCAAACACGTTTCTCAGTCAGAATAAATTCCTGCCCTGGTAATAACAAAAATACTGAGAGTTCCAAATGGATTCCACATGAAAAACGTATACAGAGTGGAGAAAGTGTATGCTCACACAAGGACATTCTTGTATACTGCTGTCAGAAAAGAAAAATAATCAGGAAAAATTAAGGGCATGTCAAGCACAGGAGACATGATCATGGTTGGAAAAGCAGCACATACTAAATCATTCTCATGACAGCTTTGCTTTGTGTGATAGAATGGGCACTATCAGATGACAGTCTACTTCCCTCCTGTCGTGCTAACATTTGCTACATTTTTATGCTTTTTTTGCTTTGTGCATATACACATGCACCAGAGACGTTTTTGGTGAGGTGCAAAATATGTAATATTAGTAGTGACCGCTTTATTGAAGCATTGTTAAAAGCTGCGTGAGTCTTAGCAAACTTAAAAAGAAAATACAGAATTCATATTAGATCCAATATGCTAGAGTAGAAATGTTGGTGGTTTCAGAGGAAGACAGTATGCCAATAATAATGACCCGTGTAAACCCTCAAAATATGATGCTTTTGGATAAACTTTTCAGGATCCGTGTTATGCAAATACCTAAAAATAATAGCTTCTCTGAATAGCGAGAGCTTCTGTATATGTAAAACAGGATAAATGGTGAATTCTACAAGGCTGTACA
>NW_010525568.1:46885-67842 GCF_000687285.1 Phaethon lepturus | reverse complement strand
AGTAGTTTCTGCCCGGTAACGAAGTACGTAGTCAGGAGCCGGTTTGTTATTGGGTAGAACACAGAGGACCGTACCACGCACTGGAAATAAACCCATGGAGACAGGGGAGAAAATAATAAAGTTGGGGCAAAGAACTATGTAATGGGGGCGCAGCAGCACCAAGGAAGGAAAAGACAAGTAAGAGTGAGGGAGAGAAGCCTCCATTTCCTGCGTATGATCCCACGGAAAAGCGCCCTTACTCCCAGGCCTGGCTGAGCGTCTTCCTGCGCATGCGCACGATCGGTGCTCGTGTTACCACCCCCACCCCATCCTGTGGAGCGGGAACGCGCTATTCCTCTCACCCGCCCCGCGCGGGCTGCTCTGCGCATGCGCAGACGGTTAAGGGCGGGGAGTCTAGCGCGCGCTCCCGGCGGTTGTCGGCGGCCGGCTGTCCGTCATACAGGCTGAGGAACGGGACCGGTTGTGGGGCAGGAGGTGTGAGGTCGAACCAGGGAGAGGGCAGGGGGTTGTGTCCTGTCACGGGCAGCGGGAGTGCCGTTATTTGGGTCACTTTTCCCTCAGGGGCTCAGAGCTGCCGTCACATCGGAGCGGGAATTGGAACTGCCCAGCCTCTGTCTGCGCCACACTTCGTCCTTCGGTGCAGCTGCTTATAAGTCGGCCACAAATCTCGAGTTTCACAGTGTTGGTGTGGGGCCGGGTCAGTGTGTTTCAAATGGACCGTTTATGAAGCCTGTGTGTCGAATGTGTGAAGTTGAGGAACGTTTCTTCACAACCTGGGTCAACATTTGATCTGTTACCCTTTCCTCCAGTTCATGCTTTTTCTTCCTTTTGACTATGTTACTGTCCTCCTGGAGAGAGTTCTGTTCTTGTGCACCAATTTCTTAGTTGCTTTCTTCTTAGTATCTCAAAATGTTGTTCCTTTTTTTCCTCTTTCTTATTTTTGTAATCTTCACACTGCAGTAGGTTGGTTCCTTTAATTATTTGGTTTTCTTCTTTTTAAAATATTTTTATTAAGATCTCCCTTGACTACTCTTAAGCTATTTCCGTGCCCTATTCTTAATCTTTAAACTGATCTTCTGTCTTCCTTAAGCAGTCCAAGTCAAACTTAATGGGCTTGGGTGAGAGCTGAAAAAGCTGACTGTGAGTCTTCCTGTTTTTTCCCCTCCTTCCAATCTCTTTGAAAGATCTTACACTGCTAGTAAGCATGTCATCAATAACTATTTTTTCAGATTATAAACTTTGCTTGGCTACACATTAGGTTGTTTACTGTGGAGCACAGAATCTGCTTACTATGAAAAGCACTAAGTAAGCTTGGGAACAAGAGAATAATTCATCTGTATTCGGGTTATAATGTTGGGCATTCCTAGAGTAGAGTTGGTTGAAAAATTTGTCCAAGTTTTATTTTAACCTCAAGGTAGTGCCTGTTTAGAAGGCAGCTTTTTTGGTCTTTTCTAGTAACAGTGGCCCATTTTACATGTTTGGGACTACATGACATATCTGCTAGACATCTAGACAGACAAGCAAATAACATAAAAATAATAAGTACCTATAGCGAAATCAAAAGAGTCTTTTATATGCACATAAACCCCATTGTGTCTGTGATAAAAATATGGAGGGGACTTCTCCAGCCTAAGCAGGCAGAGACTTTAATTGTAGATGATGACTGGAGTGAAGTATAGTGATGGAGTGATTACTAGGCGTTCCTTTAAAAAGGAAAAGAAAAATTAGTCCCAGCTCTTATTGCTTTCACTGTTTTCTTTTCCATTCCTGAATCCTTCATCACATAAAACAGGTGTGCAGTTACTGATGTTTGCTATCACTTATGTCTAAATAGCTTACCTCCTTTTTCATCTTTTCTGCCTTCCTCTTCATCCTCCAAGAAATTCATTTGTCTCTGTGTTGTTTCATTTTTGCAATCTTTGCATTACCCTTTGTTACCTATTTGTAATATTGTCCCAGTTTACTGACAGGTCTGTATGCAAAGGCTCTGAGGCTCCGTTACGATGTACTTGAGATTTATTGATCGTGGCTGTAATGTAGTGGTATCTGTCAGCATTTAGTGATGTCTCAAACATCTCTACCATTTCAGACTGGGATCAGTGTAATAGAAGGCATAGATTATGTTGGAAGTGAGATTTTCATTGCAATTTAAATATTCTGCTTAGAATCTGGCTATCTCCTTTCCCTTTCTGTTTGCTACTTTTCTATTAGCACCCTGGCCCTTCACCCCATTCCCTCATTTCCTACTTTATGCACTTGTGCATAAAGCTCTTAATGGACTCTTGTCCTCTCTATTTCTGCTGTCCATTTGCCCCATGCTTTTTTTTCCCAGTCTCAATTTTTTCCTCTGCCTGACTTCTCACAGGTAAAAGTTGTTCCCTAACTGGCATTGACAGTGATAAAGGATGGAATTACGTATCTACACCTTGTAATCCGAGCAGAATCACAGTCTGCTGTTAGCAATCCACAGGGGTTGCTGCTGCATAAATTGGAATACTGGTAGCTGTGCTCACTGAAGCTTCTCTCATCTTGAATATGTGAGAAAGAGAGGGGAAGAGAAACCTTGTGGATTTAAAAAATAAACCACAAAACAACAACAGAGGATAATGTTCTTACCCTAGAGAAGTGTTTGTTAGGTTAAATCCTGTATTTACCAGCTAAGAAGAAATAGGGCACTGTCTTTATTCACACATTTCATTTCTTCCTCAAATAAAGCAAGATTCCTATGAGTGAGAAGCGTTCTTCTAACGAGCAGGGTAAGTTGCCCTGGCAGCCACAGGACCCTGAAATTTGAAGTCGTATTCCTTTAGGCAGTGGTCACAAAACAGCAGATAAACTGCACGTGTCCATGTGCAGCTTGCATTTCATCAAGCTACAGAAGGCAGCGATGGTGGAACTGCAGCTCCAGTAGGAGCAGCAAGGAATATCAGAAGCAAGGTAAGGCTTTACAATGAGGATTAAACCAAGGTCATATAGTCTTTTGGACTGATGTATGGCTTGTACTTCAGATTCTGTCAGGCATTGCACAAGTCACTTCATTGTCCCCTTCACAACATATACCTGTTAAAACCTGATTTTTGTGAGGTAGAATTCAATAACATACCTAGGACTTGTTTTTATAGTTATTCAAGTATAGATGCAAACATTCTGGATATGTTCTGAGTTGAGCAGGTTACAACCTGTAACTTGAACATGCTGCCTAATAAAAGCTACTGAGGAACTAATGTAGCTTTCCTTGGAGTAAGCGGTGCTTCTCAGGAGGGCATTAATGTTGAGGAAAGGAATTAGTAGATCTTCCTGTAAGAAATCTCTTAAATAAAAAGTGTTTAATCAATTCTTTTTTTTAAATCTTGTGTTACTAAAAGGAAACAGTATGACAAAACATCAGAAATATCTTGCAAATGGATAAATATTCAGAGTTCATGCAGCTTTTAAAATCTGTATAGATTCTTATTGAATTGACTATGAGTGTTTACTGATATGTCTGGAGAGCTTTGAAAACTGCAAGAGCAGATTTGCAAATTTTATTGTAGATTTCCATTATTTACACTTCCCCCAAGTAGTAGAATAAATAGAAACTTCATCTATTTTGAGGGCTACTTCATTTGGCATCGCCCCAAACTGCTTTTTGTTTCTCTTCAGAGTGGGGCTATTAGCACGGAAGTATGAATTTGGATGCTTTCTATATCACTGTTGATAATGGCATTATAGTTCCAGGTCTTCAGATTTTTGCTCTTTTGTGGTAGGGACTGAGACAGGGATATGAAGCCTTTTTGGCTGAGATTTGGTGCGCTGAAATGTAAGATGATTATGAAATGGTTGAATCAGCCAAAGGATTTGTTGGCAGTTACCACAGTGCTTCTGACTGATCTGGCATATCTGTCATTTGTTTCCGGTCTACTACATTGGGAAAGTGGAAGTTAGAAATGAACCGCAGCTGTGGCATCAATGAAAAGTGGTACATTATTAGATGTAGGGTAGGTGCCTTTACAAGGCTGTAAACTTGGTTTGAGTATGCTAATTGTAACTATTATGTCCTCTCTTCCAATTAAGATAGAATGAGGGACAGATTTCTCAAGGGTGCATTCAAATCCACAAGGATAAAGATAAGAATTTTGGGGACATAATTATTCTACATATGTCTGGAAAAATTCCAGCTTGAATCTTTGTTCTTGCACATGGAAGCTAGGAAAATCAGAGTCACAATTCAGTGTTGGGTTGCACTGAAAAATTATAAAGCTAGGGAAAGTGCTGGGAACAAAACCTAAATCTTCATTTAGTTTTTAACAATATACCCCAAAGCATTAGGTGTGGACAGTTGATGAGGAATCTGGAGCTTCGTACAGAAAGCCTTACTGTTGTATAGATCTCTGCATGGGGGAGTAGCTATGCCAGGCTGAGGACTTGCTGTGGCCTGGTGTGTGGCCTGAACCTTTCTCAGCTGTGAGTACACTATTATTGGAGCAATCACTGTCATGCTGTTCTGCACAGAGTCACGCATAGGGTGATTGGATGCTGGTTAAGTGACTGTTTAGTATGCCTCTGCATCATGGGGAAGGGGTTAATCTGTCAAATACAGAATATGTGAATACATGACATCTTTAAATGAGCTACCCATAATTCCAGCATGCCAGTTATTATGTGGTGATGATGATTATGATATCAGCTGGGAATATTTTTTTGGATCTCTAGCTGCTGTCTGCTTAGAAAGCAGCTGTTAGGTTTACACTAATGCTGTATCTTATGTTAAAAACTATGAGACAGACTACATTCAAATAATGAGATTTATTACAAGATAGAAGGTTATGTTTTGGTTTATATTCCATTTATGTTTTTAGGCTTTGAATACTCAAGGTTTTCTCTGCAGGCTTGACAGCTAGAATTTTTTCCCCTTGCTGAAAACTGAGAGTCAGCCATGTGACTCCAGGACCTGGAGTTTTGGTAGAGGAAGGAGAGGAGAAATATCTGAGACTCCAAATTAAATTTTCAGGAGTTTACAACACACTGTTTTCTATCATCTCCATTTTTCTAACAGGATAATTTTTAGGCATAAACTTTTCCACCTTATCCATGTCCTTTATTTTCAAAGTCAATTTATTATAGTGTATTTATATTATAATAAAAACTCTTCTGCTCTAAGCTTTTCAAATCCTCCCTCTAGTCATCTCCAGTCCCTCCTGCTCTGGATTTCCTTTTCCCCAAGTCCCAGACCCTGAATTTATGTGTTGGTCACCCACTGGCCCCTGTCTCAGAGGTCTCTGTCCATGTATTGTTGCTCTCTCCTGCATTCCCAGTAGCTGTTCGTTCACACCAGCTACTTCATTCCCATTTGCTGCTGAGCCTTGCTGGGCAAAGTTGTTGTGGCTTTCTTCCTACAGATGTAGGGCCTTGGTTCCTGCTTCTGAAGAAGTCTTACATGTCTGGACGACACAGTGAACTTATAAAAATTCTGAGTGAGAAGGATCCTGAGCTAGTAAGAGTAGGAAACACACAGGAAAAAAATTATCTGGGAGCCCTTCATTGTTGTGTGCTGTGTGTTTTGTATTCAATAGACTAGATGAAATTTCAGGTTAATTTTGACCTATCAAGCCTTCCATGAGAAATAATTTAAGTTCTATTATATCAGTTATCTTCCTCTGGAGCATTGAAAATGAAGATACGTTTGAACACTAGGATCCTCAACAGGCGAAAAAGGTGTAGACTCATTAAATCTATGGGCAAATGCCTCTTAAGACTCCTCTGCTTTGCTAAGAAGGCTATCACGTGTGAGCGAGAAAGTTAATGCATGCAGAGAGGAACAGAAAAACACTCGGTCTAGTAATGGAGATTGTTACAGAACATAATTGAACACTGACTGCAGCAAAGCTAAAAGGAGACTTGCATTACAATGACATAAAATCTTTATTTTTTCCCCTAACCTCTGATTTCAGCTGTCTGACTAAGAGCAGGTGCTGGGCAATAGCTCAATTTCAACAGCCCATTGCAGCTGAAAGAGTAGATGCAATTGTGCTGTATCCAGCAAAACTGAAAATTACTTTAAGGGAGGGAATGCAAATGTTTTAAGACAGAAAATCTTCATTCATCTGCAGAAAGAAGCATAAAATTAGCACAGCCACATAATCCTTATTCCTCCATATATTAAGGCAGTAATAAGTGCTGGATAACTTGCTATCTTTCTAGTGATACATTTTTTTAAATTGCATTGCACTGTGAAAATAGAGGAAGTGGAGTTTGTTAGCAATTAAAATGTTAAAATAAAAAAAAAATCCTTCCAGGCAACATTTCCAAAACCTGAAAATGTCTCTGAAGCATTTGGCTTTTCAGCAACCCATGGACCTTTCCTCCAGTAATAATTGGTGAAGCATTTGACCTCTTGTCCTGCACTTCTTCTGACCTGTCTAGAAGCTCTAGTGGCAAAGTTGGAATTAATAGAGACTTAGTTACTTACTTACTCAGTTCTTACCACCTAAGGCCATTTGTTAATGCCAGTGTTGTACCACTGTAACACCAGTGAAACCAACTCTATTTTTGTAAATAAACCATTAATCGCTTAGACTAGCATCTCGTAGAATTAAAAACTGTTGTTGTAGTAAGAGTTGGACATTCTAATTCAGGCTATGACAAGATCCTTTCACTTAGATTATCCTAGGTAGAAGACTGAATAAGTTTATGAAAAAAGAATTTTTTCTAGCTGCATGTTCCATAGGCTTATTAAGTGCTTTCCAGTATTTTTATTTGGATCTTCTGATCCATTTACTCTTGTAAGTCCTGCAGTCCCTTCTATTTTTCTGGTGGCTGGAAAGGGGGCTCGAGTATTTGTGTTTATACTAACTTATGTCTTTAAAAGTGTATCAATCAACCTTTGTTAAGTTTTGCTACTTTATCAACCAGAAGAACACTAACCAGACATGTACTTCCTCCGTTGTGAAGTAATTATCCCACATTAGGAGATCCTACAGTCTGGGAAAGTTCTGACGATTGATCTCTCATGCACGCAGCTAATCCCCTTTGGACACATTTGGCTTTGCTCTCCCTTGTTTAGGAGAAAAGTTGTTTTAAATGTTGGAGCTCTAGAGAGTGTTGGGATTTCTAAAAGGTGTGTCTCTTTGGAAAAGAGAATCTGCCAAAATACTCTCTCAGAATGAAGGTGCAGCAGCTCAGGTTCAAGTGCATGTTAGCAATGAGATAGCCCAGGACCTAGAAGAGGTGTTTTAATCACTGGCATGTGCTAAAGCTATGCTCTTGTACCATTGTTACCCATGGTTCCTGGACAGTGTTAGAACAAGGATGTCACCACATGCTTTGACTACAACCAAATTTTGGTGTGTTAATGCATGCCATATAATTTCTCTTTCATTTGCAATTGATTTCTAAGTAAAATAATGTGTTCTCTTAAATCTCAGTCTGAGTTTTTAGAGTCAAATTAAGTTCTTTTCTGGTTTATGGTCATTAATAAGTATTGGTGGGCTAAATTGTGTCTTCAGTGAACCTTGTACAAATTCATAATCTTTGATGTTATTTTGTTCAGGTAGAACTTGTTGCAAATATTGTGCAATGTTATTCCATAACAATATTAACTCTGTTTTGGACAGAATATTGTTAATATTTAGATACTATAACACAGAGGCTTTGATAAAACTATGTGTGTGTTGCTGGAAAGGAGAACATGAACTGCATTTCCAGTCGTTGAAAGTATGTAGAAACTAGGGAAAAGTGTCCTTACTTCCCCCTAAAAGGTGCAAAGTCAGAACAGGCAAACACACAAGCAAGTTTTGCTTTGATAAAGTGAACAAAGAATGGAAGCAATCATAGGACATTAGGCAGTATTGTGCTTGGGACTGGTGGATAGACTGTAAATATAAATCCTAGCTCAGCTTCTGCAAAGTGAACAGGTGTTATGGCCTCCAGTCCATTGATTCCCAAAATAAGACATGTGGAAAATTGCTGATCCATGGAACCCCATTAAGAGCTTGGCAGAACCCTTAAAGCATAAACAGTTATGAATTTGTTGGTTACAAGTTTGGTAAATGATGGCCTGAGAAATTTTAAGAGTTGACGATAGTCTATTGGTACAAACCCTTTTTGTTAAATTCTAATGTCATTTGTCAGGAAATTACAGCTTGTCTATGACTTGAGGATTTGGCTCTTCTATCTTTTGAGTTGTAGCTGAGAGCGAGCTGCATTTCTTTCCTGGCAATATATAATACCAATGTGAACAAGTAGTGGTTTTTTTTGTATGTGTAAATGTAATTTACATATCTTAAATCATCCAGTTGTGTCTCGTTACAAGCCATTGGCTATGAAACTAAGGAAGGGATGTGTACTGATTATTTAAAATTTTGTCTTCAACATGGTGGCTGGAGTTTGTTTTTTTCATAACTTCCACTGTATTACAACAAGGGAGAAAATTGAACAAGAAGAAGATGTAAGATGCCAATTAAGAAATTTAAGGTAGATGTTTCTTGGAGAAACTTAATTTTGCTGCTTTGCTTATGCATGTGAAAATTAAAACATCTTTCTTGCTGAAATAGTACATTGCAGGATGATGTGGATTTTTTGTATTTTTCAAGCATACTATAATCCATACTCTGCTGAAAGCCTGATTAAATTTTGTAGCAAATTCTGCTTTCTTCAGTCTTTACAGTAGTTTCTGTGACACTTTTAAAGACATTAAAATGAGTGATATGAAATTGAATAACGTAATATATTATATGTATAAAGTTTTATTTTATATTTTATTGTAACTTAAAGTTTTGCATTTGTTTGCTGCATTTTGAGCCATGACTAGATAACTTCCACCTAACAGGAAAATTCTGGGAATTTTTGTTAATTGGGAATGGAACAATTCAAAATTTGGGGAGGGCTTGGAAAGAATTTGGGTGGGGAAGGTAAGAATTTAAGATAAACATTGAAGAGCCAGCAGTGAAAAAAGTAATAGTTTGATGATATTTAACAAAACAGTCATTTTAGGCTTGGAGAAAGATATTTTTGTTACACACGTTTGAATTTTTCTTTTTTGCTTCAGTGATAGAGGCATGAAGTACTGAAATTTGAACTTTGAATTTAAAATACAGTTAGGAAAAAAAGTGGTTTAAAACAGATTTTATGTGAATTCTGATTACATGGGTTCTTAATATACCAGCTGCATATTTGAATAAACTGAGCAAATGCATTTTTAGAATATCAGGTACTATCACCATGTAAAGTAAAGATGGTGTTTTAGAGGTCTCTCTACACATTGTAAGTAGTATCCATATTGTAACTTTTTCAGTTTCAAAGTAAAAGGGTATTTCTTTTTGTCTTATACAGTGCTATATAGCTGAAAAATTTCAGCCCAAATTAGGCACTCAGTGTTGCTTGCTTAGGAGTGATTGAGGGAATAGTGTAAAGAAAGACTGATATAGGAATCATTTGGGTCTTCAGACTTTTGTGCCAGTAAAATATCCCCATTAGTGTTGCTATAACTTACTTCATTTCACGTAGTGTATTATAAATAATTTTTTACACTCATTAATGGCTGTATTTGTTTGCTATTTGTTCTATTGTGGTATATTTTGGTAAAGCCCTGGCTAAAATTTCATCTGTCATGCCATCCAGTGAAGGATTAAAACATAAATATTTGCAGGTTCAAAGAATAGAAAGACACTCTAAAGGAATTTGTTGATATAGCGATTTTTGAAGTTTCATGGAACTTTATTCATGATACTTCAATACCTGAGTTCCTAATGTTTTTCCTGTAGCCCTGTATGCTCTTGTAATTACGCCTTTTTGCCACTCGAGGTCAGCAGCTGCTGAGAAAAAGAAGTGAATAAACTGTCTTGCTTCACTGCGATCCGTTTTCATTTGCTTTATTTAGAATACTTAAAAATCAATACATTTTTCAGACCAAATATATACATTGTGCAAAACCAAAGGATTTCTTTTGAACGGATAGCAGCTTAAGCAAAAAATCTTCCTTGCAAGTTACTACAGAGTGAAAATCTCAAATGGCTTTAGGGAGTGTTTATTGGCTTCACGAGTAGCACTGGGTAATCCCTGTGGCAGTGAATGGTATTCTGTACAATGTGATAGTGACAGGGTTTCAGCCTTATCTTTTGTTTCTACTAAATTAGTCATAATAAATCTGAATGGAATAAGGTGTTATTGCTGCAGGGAATAGTTTGGAATCCAGAAATGGCAAATAACCTTCCTTTTTATTGCAGTAGTAATCAACGTTCTGTCAAGATGTGGGGAAGATGTTGCCTAAAAGTGATTCCCACCCTGCCCCTTTAATCTTTGCTTTAAAAACAAACAACGAAACAAAAAAAAAAAAGGTAAAAAGCATGAGCTTGGTGCCAAAGTTACTGAACAGGATTTGGGAAACAAGTATTTAGCTCTTGGCTGTGTCATAGGCTTACTGCTGGCTAGTTATTTCCTTAGCTTGAGTCTCAGTTTCCTATATGTAACTCAAAGATACTCCTCTGGTAAAGTTTTAGAAGAAATATTTTTATGGGATTTTTTGATATACTATTTTAACAGTGGGAGTGTTAACAGTAGCATCACACCTGAATGTCAGTGTTCCCTTTCCTGAAATTCATACTGTTGTTTCTTGTGAGTGTTCCATTTTTCCTGCCCTAGACAGTTGTGTAACACTGCTAGTAAACATGTCCTGTGTTTCAGAAGTGACCACTTTTTAATAGTTTACAAAGTTTTCCCTGTGCATGATTGCCACTAACTGATGTTCCTGTCAAACCTTTTATCCAAAAATCCCCCTGCACCAGGCAAATTTAACAAATGATACAGACAATGATGAATTTACTGATCACCAAAATGCAGCAGGGGAGATGTAGGTTAAATATACTTTGTAGCTGTAACACTGATTAAGTCAAAAGAACAAACTGCCAAATGAAGTTGGGTAATTGCCATCACTAGAGATTTTCCAGGCTACGAATATGCATCCATTTAGCAGGCATGGCTTAAAAATAATGCAGTCAGTTTTGCCACAGTTCAGAACTTGGACTGAATGACTCATTATATGCATGTTTTATCCTAAATAATTTTTGAAATTTCTTCCCACTTTACCCTAGCTAGGGATAAAGCAGCAGGGATGTCAGCAAAAAAGAGTAAATTTTTCTCTCAGCGTGTGCCAAACCTACATGAAATAAGAAACAAGTTATAGTGAGAGAGAAGAAAGCCCAGATTGATGTGACCTTTATTATTTTAATAGTGTCTTTCAGCACAATTACAGAGTTGCAGGATTGCAGAGAACAGAGCTGGAGTATAAAAGAACATAAATAAATAGAACAGGAGCCAAAGCAGTCAGCAGGAGGTGGTTGGAATTGGGCAGTGAAGGATGGGTGAAGGGTTTGCATTGGTCAAAGCCTTTATGATTCAGCCACCATAGTTGCAAATTCTGGAGAAGGGAAAAATTTTTTTTAAAATATTAAAAAAAGAAAATGTGAAGAAGGAGGTAGCATATTACAATGATTACAGAGTCACTGGTGTAGCAGAAACATCACAATAACAGAAGAACAAAGAAATCCAAGTTAATTAAAGGGGAAGTATGACTTGGGACATCTTACAGTGAAATGAAAGGATTTTATGAGGGTAAGGGAGAAATGCTATACATGCTAGACTGTCAAGACTGTCCACCACTATTCATCTGAAGAACTTGATTAGTTCCCTGCTATTCCTTTGTAAGTCTTGACGGGATGAAGGCAAGAACTAGAAATTTAATTTTGCAGTGAGATGAATTTCCTTTATATCAGAGTTTGGCAAAGAGACTCATTAATGAGTCTTTCAGAGTATTCGTGTCCCTCTATTACAAATATATTACATTTCAACTCCATTTTGTAATGACAAATTAACTGAAAATGACAAGATTACAAAAACAGAAAGCTGACACCAACCTACATAGCAATCTTGGCCACATTGGTGATAACAAGGAAAAATCATGTGATCTCAGAGGGCCAGGATTTTACCCTGGCCACCTTTTATTGGTGTTACATCCATAATATTTACATAAATATACCTATCTGCAGTTTGGGGTTATTTTATGCTTTGGTATATCTAATGCCTTTCAGCAGGGTGATAAAGTATGGAAAAGGCACATTTGTTTCCGGGTGAATAGC
This sequence comes from Phaethon lepturus, assembly GCF_000687285.1. NCBI lineage: Eukaryota > Metazoa > Chordata > Aves > Phaethontiformes > Phaethontidae > Phaethon > Phaethon lepturus. Next base: position 55,732 of record NW_010525568.1, on the reverse strand, counting down.
TGCCTGGCATACTGCACTCTGAATACTGTATTACCGAAGGAGGTTATAGTTCCTAACTCCATCTAACCTTGGAACAGCTACACTTGCGAATACCTTGCACAGTTGCATGTGCCTCAGAGCATTAAAAATGACAGACTGGAGGGAATCCCAAGAAGGGCAACAAAGATGATAAAGGGATTAGAGGGTATACAGAGAGAGTGGTTTATGGGTTTAACATAACCAGCAAAGAGGAAAATGACAAATAGGGGAGGCAGTCTTCTGTAGTGGCTCAAGAGAAAATTATTGAAATTTGACATAATGAAGAGTAATGTCTTGCAACTAAAAAAGATAGAAGATGAAAATTAGGCATTTTAAAGAACATTCTAACGTTCAGTTGAAAAAATGCTAAACTCTGAAGTGAGATCTTTACTGACTGGTGTGTACAAACAGCACTGTTGACGACGTGTCTGAAAAACAGGTTGCCAAATGCTGACAAATCAGACTGAGAAATAAAGTGTCAGAGGGTTTAAATTGAATCCAAATTTATCCATCATTTTGAAAGATGTAAATCCAAATTAGAATTAGTGATGCAGATGACTTAACACAAAACGTGTATAAATCCTGTACATGATGGGTACACAGATCACAAATGTTGCAAACTGAATTTAAGAGATAACATGAAGTACTTGTGGTAGAAACCCAGACTATTCTGGGCAAAAAAATGAAAAAGGCTATGATTATTAAATCACTGTGTGAATAAATCCTGCAGAGAGAAACATGAACTGCAATGGATGAAATCTTTCCAAAAGGGAAAACTAACTATGCATATTCTATTAGAAAAAATTGTCATACTTGCTACAGCTAAATTAAATCCTTTTTATATGAATTTGTACCTATGGGATATATTTGGAAAAGGTTATTCAGACTTGCAGCCAAATATTTTCTAGAATACATTATGACAGTGATATTATCACTTCATGGCAATATATTTCATGGGTACTTTCTGATAGCCAGCAAACCGTAAAATACTGCTTCATGAATAACTGCTATGTGCTTTATACTTTTTCCAGGATTTTCAATGTCCTTTAAACATTTCAAAGATGTTCCAGTTGAAAAATCTTATAAACTAGTTTACTGTTTATTTTCCTATGAAGGTTAGCCGAACCACAGGTGGCTTGTGGAGGCATTGTTACAAAGCGTATTCATACATGCGAAACTTCTGAGATAAGGCACTGTGTATTAGCCCCTGCCTGTTGGTCATTCTTGTAAACGTTTATTGCCTCTGACTGGCCTGTTAGAGAGAGAATCCTTGTGACTGACTACATCCTTTCTTTCAGTTCTAATTCTCCTTCCAAACAAAAGTTTATCTTTCTTTGCATAAATAATAGTTTTAAATTACAAGGATTTAAACTATTTTGTTATCTAAAATAATTTACTAGCTATCTTGCGTCAAAGCACTGACTTAAAAAGAGAGGATTGTTTGACTGTGTTCAGTATAGTTTAGTAGTTTATACCAGCCTAATGCATACCCTGTAGCATTTTACAGAGGACATGTTGTAGGCTAATGATTCCTCTCATCAGATTGTTTTTTACATTATACGTACAGTAGCAAATCTGTTTAGGAAACTTCATAAATGAAGACTTACACTAATTTATTTTAGAAGATACAAGAGCACAAAGAAGCGTAAGAAAATAAGGACTTCCAAAAGATTTTTCTTTTTTGCCTGGACTTTTACCTGTGGCAAGTCCATGACTTATCAGTTGTAATTTTGAATGCTTGATGTCTCATTTTTACAACGTTTAAAGAAAATAATTGAAATATTTTAAAATATATGCAGAAGTCAAGCTGTATCACAGAAATGTTTTGACTTACTGGGATAAAAATTTGAACCTGTTCTGTCTACAGTGCATGATCACTAAATTCTCATGTACCTTCTCAAGTCTGTTAATATCAAGAAACTGAAAGTCATGGTGTGCATGTCTAGTGCTAATACACAAAATAGGATAAAAAAAACGTTATTTTTGAGCAGAAATCCTCATTTTCTTTTCTCCTCTTTCTTATAAATATGCTCCTGAAGCTGACAGAGCTGCTTCAGCATTGCTTCCCAATCCAACCTGGAAGCTAATGTTTGTGGTTTTATTAGGTTATCTGGCCTTGGTCTGCAACTTTTTTCCAATTCATCATCTTCTGTTCACATCAGTGGAAGATGGGGCGGGCTTGGCATCACACAGAACGTGATCATGTCTCGCATGAACAGGCTGCAAGTTTTCAACTGTTTGAAACTGGCTGATGAGCCACAAATTATAAGTCTTGATCGGACAAGAGGTAAGCTGGTGGAACTATTTCTGAGCTGATCAGTCTTGCAGGAACGATAAAAGGTTTAAAGCGGGAGACTTAAGAGAAAATTTGTCTTGTGAGGCCTCTAACTGGAAGAAGGCTGATTAGGTTGGGATTAACGTTTGTGATGATACATCTGAGAAGATGGCTCTGTGGTGTTAAAAATCCATGAAGATCAGCTGTTACGACTGCAATAGGCTCCTGAGGAACAGCATTCAAGGAGTCATTAACCCCTGTGAAAGGCTGCATGTTTGTGATCAATTAGTGATGTACTAAGCTGATGTTTGAAACAAGCAGTGAAAGTGTGGCCTGGCAATTCAATTACAGGGAAGTGAACAAATGGTTTGCAACAGAAATACAGCATTGCAATACTGAATATGAATGTGATGTACATTCATGACTTTACATTTTATTTACATAGGCAGTTATAATCTGTCATTGGATTTATGAACCAAAGGAAAAGCTGGAAAGTGTCTGTCATCCTCATCCTCTGGTTACAGTCCCAGCTGTTAACTTTGCATGTATTTTGAACCCTTCTGGTGTAACAATTTGCTGTTGGAATCAAATTTAAGAAATGGAAAAGAAACGGGTAATGTTGTACAAGTAGGGGTATGGCCAGAAGAAGCAAAGGAACAAAGCCCTTCATTCTCTTCTCATTATTGAGTATAAATTCAGGATAATTCCAGTTCAAAGTTAAGGAAGGGTAAACCTTGCAGAAGGAAGGAAGGGTAAAAGTTGCAGAAGAAGGGTAAAAGCTGCAGAAGGAAGAGATAAGGAGAAGAGGTGTTTTGTATTGTTCTGTTACAATGTACTGGCCTTCAGGCATTGCTTCGACTTTTAACAAAAGTTATGGTCAGTCTTAAATAAAAAAGTTAATGCCGTATCCTCTTGTATAAGCCAAAATCATTCTGCAATATAGTTCTTTTATTCCAATTGATACTGCTTTTGTTTTGCAGTCTTCCAGGAGTAACTGAAAAATGTATCTGAAGTGAGGCTGGTGGATCACCTGTAAGCTTACTTACCTGAATCAAGTTTTTTTCTGAAAATCTTGCCCACCGATTTTAGTACCACTGCAACTAATTTTAACGTGAATGAGGAAGACCCATATAATAAAGCATATGAAATTTCAAATAATGACACACTCCTCGGGTTCAACAGTGCTGTTTAAGTTTACCAGGAACTTCCCCTAGATGTTTCACAATTGCTCTCTGCAACTGTAATATAATCATGATCTGAGAGATTAAGAGGCTTTAGTCTAGAAACAGGATCATAGTCACTGATACGCCAGTGTGCAATGGACAGGCAGTTTAGCTAATATATCACCTGACTAGTATGTCCATAGGTGATTTTGTATGTCATTTTTTCAGCTTCTAAAGTGGGAAAGTATCTTAGTTAACCTTATTTTGCTTTTTATTCCTTTTTAAATTGCTTTTTAGTTGGAAACAGCACTTTTTACAAATCTCAGAGATCAGGTAACAGAGATGTGAGGTTTTTTGGACTTTTTTTTTTTTTTTTTTTCTACTTCACCCTATCATATGGCCCGTCAGTCGTCAGTATGTCGAAAACTTAGCAATTGCCTGCTGTCTAGGTGATTTAGTACTCTGACTACAAGCCTCTGCTACTACCTCCTCCAGTGAGGAAAGATTTAATTCAAAAATGCATCTCTTCATGTCTGTTCCAGTGTTTCTCAGGGATACAGAAGAAAGAGGAAAAAGGAGAAATTTTATATGTGGGCTAATTTGATTCATCCCAAGAGGGAACAGAAAACAGCAGTAATTTTTTAAGAAATGCTGTGAGGGGAAAAGTTGTTCTTGTAGTTCTCATATTTAGTAAGAGGGAGTGACAAGCTTTCTTAGCTGTGAAGACCCACATAAACACTAGCAAAAGCTGGATAGACAGTTATTGTATAGAAATTCCATAGTACACTGACTGTACTTTGAATTTTAAGAGCATTGCTTTGCTAAGTCATGCATTACTTCCCTATTTACTGATCATCAAGCAGAAATTCTGGTACTCGGCTTTTTTTCTTTCTCTTTTCTAAGTCTTGTAGTCAAGCCCGGGTCTCCTGAACTGTCAGTGTCCTGATCCTCACGCCACTCAATTCAATAGAAAAACTAAACTAATTGAAGTGGAAGTTGGACCGGCAGCGAACCCTGTGCTGTGCTGTGCCTTAACGGCGTCTGGGTTTCTGTAAACTCGTGCCCCCTCTAGTGTCAGAACTCGGCTCCTCTTTCCCCTAAAGCCTGCAAGCAAGGTGTGGCAAATGGAGCAGGACTCGGCCTCTCCTTAAACCCAAACCGTGCCCTTCAGAGAAGGTCACAGCCCCCAGCGATTCCCAGATTTCCTCACTTCCTGTATGTAAGTAATATTCGCTTGTTACTGTCAAAGTTTACTCCTCTAATCACATACCATCAGCGCCAATTTTACCATCACCGTCCTTATCTCCAGCAGCCAGAAGAGCCTTCGTTTCTTTGTCTGATAGGTCTCTTCCATCTGGGGTAAAGCCCTTCAGTACAAACCTAAAGAGGAGGCGTGGAAAAAAGGATATATATTGGGTTTTTTTAAAAACAGTTTCACTTGGTATTTAATTATACCACTGTTTTGATATATGAGTTGGAATACAGGGTTGTATCTTTTGTTATTGACCTTCTTTAACAGTCAGGAAGAGCGCTGTACTCTGAAACTGCATTTGACTGAAGAACTATCTGTAAGGTATTGATCAATCATGTCTTTCAGGGTCCTGCGAAAAAAAGCTACAGCTAGCTACCTCCAACACACCTGAGATCATACAGTCAGCAAAAAACTGATTATTGCACATATAAAAAAAATACTAGTCAAGAGATTGAATCGCATGACATTATCTCAAGTCTTGTGAAAAAGAAAACAGGAAATTAGACCCTTAAGGCAAGGTTATTTGAGAAAGGACGTATCTTTTCTTACTTTAATTCTTCCTCTTCGATGAAGCCACTTCGATCTTTATCAAGAATATGGAAAACCTTCTTCACATCTTCTGGGCTCTTCTTTTTCAATCCTACCATCTCGAAGAACTTCTTGTAGTTGAAAGATTCGGCCGCTACAGGAGATGAAAAGCCAGAGAACTGCTTAGAAAAATCATTGAAAGGTGCACCAGTAGTTTTCTTCCATACTGCTGCACGCCCTACCCTGGAGTCTAACCCTGCCGTGGTAGAAGCTGGGTGTACACGTTGTCATCGCCCATGCTTCATGGCCACTAAATGAAATAAAGGGGGAGAGGGGCAGCATCTGCATTTTGCAGGTGAAGAGCTGAGCTACAGAGGAATAGAGACTTGCCCAAGGTCACACAGGAAGTCTGTGATAGAGTTTGAGCTGAAGCCTAACCTGCTTGGTCAAGTTTCACTGCCTTAAACACTTTTCTTTTTTCTTTCTTTTTTTTTTTGCTAAGTTTTACGCTGAAACAGTCACCTGAGGACGGACTCTATTAGATCGCTGTCACCTTTTGACATTTCCACCCCTGGAGGGAAAAAAAAAAAAGGGGGGGGGCAAAAAAAAAAAAAAAAAGCCGCTCTTGCTCAACCACGGGGCGTTGACGAAAACTGTTTCGCAGCACATGGCTGTTTCAGTTCTGTTTCGCTCTTCCTGAAGACTTACTAGAAATCGGTGTTGCATTTCGACCGCTGCACTCGTGGTTTGTGAGCTCAGACCCTGCAAGGGAGTGCTGTGCCGTATGCTGCCTGCAGGACCTGCTGAGGCACGCTCGCCGAGAGCAACAAAAAAAACCCCCAAACAACCCCAAGAGCCCTTGAAATTGGAGACGACATAAATGAGTTTACCTGCTCCACCTCTCCTGCCCTTTAGCCGCACCCGCTTTTGTTCCACCCGCGTAGCCCAGCGACTGTGGTGTGGATTAGAAATCCGATACAGTGACCTCCAAAACGTGCCGTGGGCTTTTTTTTTTTTTCTCCTTCCCCCGATACATCTGTATTCCCGACGCAGCTTTTCCTATTATATAAAATTAAGGCGTCTCAGTCCTTCGGGGTCTGTTTGACTGAGATCTGTCCTTAGTCGCTGCTAATTGCATCTGCTCCGGGACACAGCGATGGCCCTAGGACAATGGAAGCTAATGAGAAAAACAGCTGCCGGATCCGGCAAAGCAGTTTGTTAGTCCCTCCGACTCTCTGGCTGCTGAGTTTATTCGGGTTCAGCGGGTTTTGCGGCTTCTGTCTGTTTGGGGAAGGTCATCGCACAGAGCAGGACACAAGAGGTTGCTCTCCTGGGGGTGCTATCAGCCAGGTAGTTTTGGGTTTTTTTTTGGAGGCAGAGCTATGACGTGTGCATCCCGGAGCACGGTATCTGGCGTTTCTCCGAGAGCAACCTTAACCACTTGAATCTCCGTAAGCACGAAGAGGGTTTGCTGTCGGTTGCGGGGTCGCGATAAATTAGAGGGGTGGGGGATATCTGAGCGCCGGCGGAGCCTGAGAGGGAAGCGTGGACCGCTGCAGCCATTCGTCCCGCAGAACGCTGCTGTTCAGCAGTGCACCCGCTTGCCCTGCTGTTGCCCCCTGCTCCATCCCGAAAAGCAAAGCCCACCCGGGGATTCTGCATAGGAATAAAGAAAAGAGCGGATTCTTATCTCCTTGAAACAAGAAACGGCAGTTCTGTTAAATACCCGAAACTGAATTTCGGGGGTAAGTGGGAAGCTGCCGGCAGCCACGGCTGACTTCCCTATCCCACATCAAGATATAACCCACACCGGTTTGCCGAGGGTTTTGTTCCCTTTGAAACTGTCCTCTCGGTAGAAGCAAAGCCCGTCCGCAGTTACTGCTTGTCTGCCTTTAAAATAAATTTCACCTCTGTAACGCGCAGAGCAACTTTGCTGAGGATGCAGCCCTGCACTCGATAAATCTGTCAGGCTTTCAGGGCACTTCTGAAAACACATCCACGTTTGATATTTTGTCTAACCGGATCCTCTGTCTTCCCCGAGCTTCAAGAAGTGCGCGGCTATCCTAAGCTGAAGAGACGAAAGGGGAAAAAAGGGGGGGGGGGGGAGAAAAAAAAAGAAAAAAAAAAAAAGCAAGCACTCACCTGAAAAGGCTCCCACAGCCTTCTTGATATCCTCAGCGCTGAGCACGTCAGTCATAGCCATCCTGCAACTGTTTGAACAGGGGAGCAAGTGCGAAAAGATTAAAAAGTGCTTTTCTCATCATTTCTGCTCATATGACCAAAGCTGCAGTGCTGTGTGGGGATGGCACACCGGGAGAGGCTGGAGCCGTGCCAGCAGCTATATAGCTCTGCGTGGATAAGTGCCACGGGCTGTCGCTCTCCAGTTTGCAGAGCGCCAAGTAGTCCCACGGACGCGAGGGTTCGGCTAAAGAGAGGGGACGGGGATGCCTTTGTGGGGACCGGGGTGGGAGAGGACGCGAGTAGGGGCCGCTTCCCGGAAGGCTGGAGCCTAAGCCTTACTGGAGCAGCGCCAGGGTCTGTCGCGATACCGGCTGGAGAAAGAGTGGTGCCAAGGTCAAGTTCTCGGGTGCGGTGGAGGAGCTGGTGGCGCAGAGCAGAGCCTCTTCCTCTAGTCAGTCAGGACGAGCTCTACCAGTTGTATTCGGTGATGAGTAAGGGACTGCAGCAGATGCCAAGCTTCAAGCTGCTCTTGAGGTCGGGAAGCGAATGCAATGTAGCTTTTGAACATTCGCCTTATCGTTCAAACCCTTTAAACATCTCCCCCTCCTCCCTTCCCCCTCCCCTTCACACACATATTCCTTTTAGACCTCGTTTCTTTCGGGCCAGTCCATATTAAGCATCATCCTCGCTGAATTAATTATCACATCCCTGCCAGTCCTACAGATCCCGTTTGTAATGCACAATATGCTGCAGAACTTTCTGCGATATGGTATGACGAAACGAGATGCGAGATGGCAACGTGCTCGTGCGGTGGTGGACTCCTCAGGCAGGACCAGCCACCTCCTGACATCGCCAAAAAAGATTTAGGAATTGTAATGTGGTTGCTAGGATTTGGGGTTTTGTTTTGTGGTCACGTTTTGGTTGTGGGTTTTGGGGTTTTTTCCCTCCAATAAACCGTGCCCATATGGCAAGCGTTTAAAGCCGTTCCCGGAGCTTGGGCAGCAGCCATCAGGTCGAGGTTAGGGCCCGGCAGTGGGGCAGATTTCGGCAGGAGCGTTGGCAGCGCCGGCGGAGGGCAGCGGGGTGCCAGCGGGATCCCCACGCTGCGATCGGCGGCTACAGCCCCGTCCCGCCCGCGTCCTCAGCGGCACCCGAGAGAGCGGCCCTCGAAAGGAGGCGGCTGCTGCAAAAAAACCCAAAAAAGAAAAAAGCCACCCCAAAACCCAAAGAAACCCAACAAACTCGGGTCGCTCTGTCAGTAATTCCTCGACGCTTTTAAAAGTAGGAGCCCCCATCCTTTTCCCCGCGGCCCAAGTTCAGCTGTAGCGGGCGTAACAATGACGTAATCGGCATGCTACTGAGCGCAGAAGGACGGAGGAGGAGGTGACATTGGGGTCCCCTTTTCTTTTTTTTTTTCCCCCTTTTTCTTT
>NW_010525568.1:44243-46812 GCF_000687285.1 Phaethon lepturus | reverse complement strand
CCCCGCGTCCCGTGTAACTCCCGAGAAACGCGAGAGGCTTGGTTTGCTCCAAGGAGAAGGAGAGGGACGGGGGAGCCGAGCCCCTCTCCCCAGGCTGAGCGCATCCCTGCCCGCGATCTGCAGGGACAGCGGAGCTGCGCCCCAGGGCGCCGAGCCGGGGCCGGCTGCAGCCCCGCTGAGGAGCTCCACGCTCCTTCCCGCGTGGGTCGCTCTCGCTCAGCTGCCCCCGTTGTTTCGGAGCTGGGAGGCGAATGGGTGCGATAAAGGGCACGAATCGTGTCCCTTCGGGGAGCTGAAAAAGCCCGGTGTAGCACAGGTTAAATCCCAGTCGTTAGCCTGGTTTACGCCGAGGTTAGGTGTAGACCCATGGATGGAGAGCTGCTCACAAGAGACACCAACGTGCTCGGGCTTCTGTAGTTGGCGTCCCTTTACTTCTCCTTCACCGGCGGAAGGGAGGAGTCCCTCCTTGCTTCCAGCGGAGACGCCTCCGGCCTGATACGACATGGCCGTCCGCTTCCCTGCTTCAGCCCACAAAGGAGCCTGGCCTCGGCCTCCGCCGTTTCTTTTCATTCTTACGAACCTTTTACAAACCCGTCCCGGAGGTGTCCTCCTTCTCGGAGCCTCGGAACCTCCGCCTTTGAGGTCCCTACGAACGGGAACGCTCCCGACTCCTGACCGCCCGCCAGCAAAGATGCCCTCGTTGCGGGTGACCCGTGTGTCGGTGCCGAGCCCGCCCTGCTTTGGAGGGCTGCCCGCGGGGGTAACTCAAGCCCTCGGCTGGCAGAGGCGATGCCCGGGGCTGCCTGCTGTGCCGGCAGACGCCAATCGGGTTAATTAGCCTCGTGCCAAGCGAACCGGCCGGAGGCGTGTAGCTTACCCGGCGTCTGAGCCGCGTTCCGTGCCCGCGCGCCGGGGGATGGCAGACCGCCATCTTCCCTCTGCACCCCTGCGGGTGCGCCAGCTCGTCCCGCTTTCCCTCGTCACCGGAGCCGCCGGGCCGCCTGGGCCTAATCATGCTGTGAAGGCGAAAAGTGAGAGGTGCCAGAAAAACGAGGCTCCAGATCAGGTGGAGCCATCTGTATAGCGTAAATAACGTTTCCCCCAGCTTCCCGTCCCCTGCTCGCCAGCCCGCGGGGCCGCCGGCAAAGCGACACACAGCCTGGGGACCGAACATGGAGGGGTGGCTGAGGCCCGCCTCTGACCGCAGCGAGTGCATCTGTTTTAAGGACAGCTAGGAAACTTCTCGAAGCTTTTAACCACCGAGCTTTAGTCAGAACCGTTATGTTATTCTAATATAAGAGGCGTTTCACGAATTGGCAGTTTCACACTCGACCCTTCACCCTTTTTCTCATCATCCCTGCGAGACGAATGACGCCTTTTTCTTTATTTCTGAGATATTGCCAATTTTCCTGCCCGAACTATTTGCAAAATCCACACCGTGGATTTCCAAGTTGTCTGCACAGAAGCTTCCGTAACGGTGGTATTCTTAACTAAGTAAACGATCAAGTAAATGAAGTAGAAGTTAACCCGCCCTTGACAAAAGCAAACAACTCAGGGAGAATTTCATCAACAGCAAGAAGCCCCCACGCCACAAGTTGAAGCAGAAAGCCGGGAGTCCTTTGCAAAAACGGTGACACCTTTCCTTTATCTTCCTAATGACCGCACGGCGGAGAGCAACGTCATCCCATTGCTTACAATCGACGGTGCGTAAACAGGCTTCGTTCCTGCGACGTGGCTTGCGGCGGGGGGGTTGCCTTTGGCTCACGATCGAGCATTTCAGTAAATTCTCTTCACCGAGTCCTCGCTCCCGTTCTCCTTCACTTTCTCCCCTTCCCTGTCTTGGTATTTCCATTTCCTCACTTTCTCCCCGTCTTTTCTCCTCATTCCCCCTCAAATGTGTTCACCTATTTCCCCCTTTTAACGTCCCATTCTTCTCGTTTACAGTTTTCTCTGCGGGAAGCCATTCATCTGGTGGGAAGATTTGCACCTCTTTGTCTCTGGGCTTTTGTCTGGGGGAAGGGGGGACGGGGTCGGCGTGATGGAAGATAATCCTTATCTGCTTTCCTTCGGGCGCGGGTCCGGGGTTCCTGCCGGGAGCGGCCGAATCCACCTTTGCTGTGGGAGTTTGAACGTTTTCTTGCTACTTACCTTTTGGATCTCTCCTAATGCGGGCTTGAAAAGGGTGTTAGATATGGAGGTGGTCAAAAAGAGGTGGAAGTCGGGGTAGGAACCCCACTTATATAATCTCTCTTGCTTTTTCTATTTTTGGCAGGTGATACCCACTCCTCACTGGTATCAGATATTCAGGGATTTTGGTGGCGGTGTCACATTTATCTTTCCCTTAACTAATCAAGGAACACTATTAATAATCCTTGGCACTCACCTTCCCCTGGCTGCGATTACCTCGGCAAATTGACGGTCCGCTTGAAACTTTATTGTTAAGGGGAGAGGAGAGGCGGTAGGAACCAGCTGACTGGAGGCAAAGAAGAGCTTCATCTTCCACCAGATGCAGGAGGTGGTGTCGGGGAGATCTGCCACCATGAATCGGGAGGTTCAGTTCGAGGGATGG
>NW_010525568.1:41393-44212 GCF_000687285.1 Phaethon lepturus | reverse complement strand
GCAGGAAGGAAATAGAAAGATGCAACCTCCTCATCAGAGTGAGGGAAAGCTCAGGAGTTTGTCCTTTTCTCTCTTTTTACCCTGGCAGACACTACTTGAAACAAGAGGGAACAGCCCTGAACTGCCTCCTGCACTTAAAGCTGCAACACTCAGCTTAACCTCTTGGCCTTGAAAGAAGGCAGAAATAATTTTGCCTGCAGGCAAGAACAAGATCCGTTGTGTAATTATGGTTGCTCATACTTGCAGGGGTGCCCACAATCTTCATTCTGGGCCCCGCTGGGCAAGGTGCTGTAGAAGTCTAAAAAATTTACAACCTGAGCTTTCTTAGGTGAGGTGGAGTGTTGTAAATTAAGAGATACTATATATACAGGCATAATACATTGACTGTAATCTTTTCAGGATATAAATTCTCTCTATGCTGAGTTGCTCGTTCCAGGGAAAGACACCTTTGAAGATACCTCTATTTTTACTCTGTCAAGCAATAATAACAACAATAAAAATGCCATTGAGACCTATTTACCATTCTGTAATCCATCTGGGGACACTTTCCTGATATTTAGTGTTTTTCTGGCAAGGGGAAACATTTTATAAAGGACTATGAATCACATTTATCTGGAGTATATTTGTGAGAAAAAAAATAAAAAATCTTTCCTGTTTCAGGACTCAAACCCAACAGTTCTTAGGTTAAAAAGCAACCAAGCTGTTGTGATACAACTGAAGTTATCTTTTGGTAAAGACAGGTGCTGCAAAAGTGAGATTTGATTTTTCTACCTTGATTAATTGATCCTACAAGGGAGGAAAGATAATTGAGGTATATATGGGATAAGAATATCTAAAAGTACTTCTCTACTGCCAGTATAATTTTGATGCCGAGTTCTGTGATAAATTGGAAATTCTCCAGCAGCTTTAGATAACTTCTAAAGAGGAAGCTTTATGGAATCAAGCATGACAAAGGTTAATTAAATCAGTTTAATGTTCTCTCATTTATTTTTATTACACTTCCTGTAGTGGTTTTCAAATTTTCAGTGTGCTACAGTAGTAAGGGCAGTAATATTCCCTTTCAGGTAGCCTCCTTTATTAGGGCTAGGGCACACTGTGTTGGTGCCCTAGCTCAGCACAAGGTGAGACTTTGTATGTAATTACAGTGTGAGAGCTGATTCTTGTGGGTCCAAATGCTTTCAGCTAACTGGTGTGTTGCCTTTGGAGCAGCATGATTCATAGTAAGCTGTTTGCTACATTCAATGATGTGGGGTTTGCATTACACTTTCACATATTATATACCCTTGATGTAGTACCAAGATTAGATGCTGGTTTAGAGATACCAGTACCTCGTGGTTGTTGGCCGGATGCTCTATTGTCATTTGGTAGCTGGCAGAACAACTCTTCTCTCTTACCTTCTTTTGGCAGCTTGGAGAGGACAAGGGTTGTAGGACAGTCATTTCTGTCTGGTCCATTGGAATGAGTGTATTTGTCCTTCCTCCTGGCGAAAGGAGAGCAAGTACAGGGCTTGTCATTAAGATTCCTCTGTGTAATTCAGCCATGTGAAAGCAAACCTGATTAGTGGAAATCCTTTCTTATCCTTTTAGTTAGTTCCCACTAAGGCTTATTTACAAAGAGAGAAGCAGATTTATGACCTCATTGGGCATATAGTGAGGTCTTTGTTACATGTCAAGTGTTTCGTGTTTCATTAATTAAAAGGGTTTTTGTTGTTGGGATTTTTTTGTGGAAGGAATGCAATCAAAATCTGACACTTCTAATTTATTTGTACAAATCTGCCTGAACCTGAAAGACATGGAGAGTCGTGGCAGCAGGATCACTGAGAGTTCACCTGTGCGAAATGGTAGAATGTAGGGAGGAAGTTTCTGCTACTGCACTCATCAGTTTCAGTAACGTGGTTACATATTCACTATCATCTCAATCAGGTTCATTCAGGAAAAGATTAGGACTGGGCTTCCCCTTTAGGATAAAGATACACTGCAGAGTTAATTGGGACACTCATCCATTATAATTTCTTTTTCTCTTTCCCACCACACATAAGTAACTGTAGTCTGAATAATAAGGTGCTCCAGGTCCATATCAGCCAATGTACCCAACATTTTTTATATTATCATCATAGTGCTAGCATAGCACTTTAAAAAGGAAGCTTGTCCTGCTGCTGTCTTCCATATCTAGTACATGTGTTGTGACAAGCAACTTCAGTCTTCAGGGATACCAGTCAGCCATCTTTCACTCGCCTTGTGTTTCTTTTCCTACTTATCTCTTAAAGAAGCCATATGACTTCCTTTATTTGAAAGCATATTCTAAAATCTAGAGGTTTCATCGATAAAAAAATGTTTCTTAGTTGCCAGTTAACATTTCTCGTATATATTTTTATCTCATCAATATCTCACATAAGTCTCTGGATCAGCCTTCTTTTTCACTGTCTTCTTGGTGCTTGACATGCAGAAACAAACTTCATAACTCAAAAGAATTATAAAGCAGGTATGTTTATTACAGTGCTGGACGCATGGGGGATATCTCCTCCTAACATGCGTGCACTGAAACAAAAGTTCATCCTTTATATACCTCAAAGACATGAATATTCACACATTTTCCAAGAAATCACCGCCTCCTTGCTTATCTATTACATTTACATAATGCTGGCGTTGCAAAACTACACTACGCATGTGCGGGGGTCTCGGGTGGTCATCAGTGGTTGTCTGGGGAGTCAGCCTCTACTCCTTTTTCCCTTTTATGGTCACGGGTCTCTTGAGGATAATTTCTTCTCCTTGGATGTTTGCCCCTTCTGTTGTCCAGCCAAGCGGTTCCTTCTTATCATC
>NW_010525568.1:0-41362 GCF_000687285.1 Phaethon lepturus | reverse complement strand
CATCCTTGTCAGACCATTCCTGCCAGCCTGTCTCTATGCTCAAGGTTAAGATACCTTCTCTGTTCTCTTTAATCTCTCAGTCCTTGCTCTTAACTCTTCTTTGTTTTAATTTTCATGAGGCCTGCTTTCGTCGTGATTAACCATTTACACATAGTTACAATGTTAGCATTGAGGAAATACAGCCTAAGGACTATGAGAATAGGTTGTTAAACATAATCACATAGTTATTAGGCTAAAGAATTCTATACTAAGGTCAAACTAATCATGTAATCAATAACCTTCCATATATTAAGAAATTTGAAAAACTTACAGTTGATTAGTGACACATGCTGAAACCTTATAATTGTTTTAGATCCTTGTTTCAGCTTATGCCTTTCGTTTGATTGTACAAACAGTTATAATATCCTTTAATCCTTGGGTTAGCCAAGCTACACAGAATTATTTATTTTACATTTTTCCTCATGAATCAACCTCTCTAGACCTGTAATAATTTTTTCTTACGTGTTTTTGGTATTCCTCTGGTTTTGTTGGCACCTTCTTCGTATTGTGGTGCCCAGCATAATATGGAGTTACTTTGCTGTCTGAGCTTGTAGAGTATTCTAAAGTACCTGTTACAGTCTCCAACCTGTTATATAAGACAAGAATGATAAATCAGGTTGAATTTGCTGCAATTCAAGACATATATACAATCTAGTACCCATCCACATTGCATTTAGATTTGGAAAGAAGTCATGCAACAATTTAAAAACTTTAAAAAATATAATTTATATGCCTGCAGCATATTTTAGTCAAAAACATTTTAAAGCATTTTACAGACAACATTCATTATACAGGATCTCCTTCATTTTCTTCTAAGGCAAAGCTCAGTGCTGATCTCACCTATGTTTAGAGGCAGGATAGGAATCCTTACAAACACAGAGGGTATTTTCTTTGGTGTTTTCTGTGTAAGTTATGACATAAGCATATGTTTCTTCCACCTGCTCCTGCTATCAAACTTGCCTGTTCTCACAAAGTCCTAGGTATATTGTCCTCTTTTATCTTACTTCTAAAAAAAGGAGGAAATATCATGTTTCTATCTTTCTTAGCTGAAATGACATGCCTTAGGTGCTCTGTATAACCATAAACAATACAATATTGTGATTCAGGATTCCAGAAACCCTGTACCAAAAGTCTTCTGGAGAAGTAGGAGTAAATATGAGTTTAAATTAATATAAAACAATTGGGAATTATTAGGAAGGCGAAATATCAATACCCACATTAGAAGTTGTCCAGAATTTTAGGACAAACCTCTCCTGGCAAAAGCCAAAAAACCCCATTAAACCTTTCATGTTGGTGAGTACAACTTGCAGCTTTTTCAAAAGATACATTTACATAGTAAAGAATGTAGCGCCTATTAAATTTAGTCTGCCAAGAGTGTTGTGATCTTGAGAGCTTTTATGTGTTGGAGAGGAGAATGGACAAATTCATGGAAGAGAGATCCATTGAGGTTACCAAACTCATACAGGCCACATTCAACCTGTGAAGTTCCTGAGCTAAAGTGGTTGGGATTTGGGATAGGATTAGGGGAAAGTGTCATGTGATCGCCTTGTGCTTTTGATCCTCTGAAGGCTTTTGTCTATGTCCACCGTTGGGGACAGGATACTGGGTAGAGAACTAGAGGAAACTTATTTTGATCTGGTATAGTGGTTCTTATTTTCCTCAGTGTAGTTTATAATACCAAACGTGTGAAAAGTGGATCAGAATGTATATGAAAAATACATCAGTTCAAAGAATGACTCACAGTACCTATAGAAACAAAAATTGTTTTCTTTGCTAATACAAAAACAGGAAACTTCAGTCCATGTTTACTGTGACTCTTTGCTTCTATGATGCTCTTGAGTTCATATATGACCTCTTTAAGCTGCATATGTTGAAAAGTCTGAACAGATTTGTTCAGGAATATGTATATATTTTACACTACTACCTTGTGACTGAAAATATCACTTTTTTTGTATATACTAATTATCATTTCCTTCTGCCAGATGGAGTATATCAGACTGATTCAGGCTTTTTAGGTTCCATTAGTTCTTCATAGTCCATGCAATGGACTATTCTTTGGTTTGCCTGAGAGAAGTCTGTATTCCTAGAACCAAAGCTTAGTGGTTCCATTTTTACAGACAACTCCTCTGATAATTGTCTCAAAAGCTGGAAATAGCAAATGACTACAAGAGATACCCCAGAGGCTAGAAGTAGGTCACTAATAGTCCATGCCACCGGTGGGCTTTGGGGACTCTCCAGCTTGCATTGTAAATGGTGTGGAAAAGAAAGTGAAATGTCTATCACCCAAAAGAGATAATACAAATGAAAAACAGTGATAGGTGTTTCTGTGTAAACCCCTGGTGAGAGTTAGGCTCAGATTTCCAAACAAGAAAAAAGCTAGTGCTGAAAGAGTAGGTCTGTGTATCATAACACCTCCTAGCAACTCTCAAATGGATACTTACAGTAGGAAAAAAAGCTGTTAGTCCCAGTGGGAAATCCTGACCCCGAGGTTAAGAGAATGGAACAGTTGGTTTTCTTTACAACACACACTTGTGGGTATCAGACATTTGTCATAATTGACACTCTGGTGTTCACACTGGGATGGTTAAGCCCATGTAATTATTACCACAGGGGTTATATTCCAGAAAAACTAGCACAGCAGTCAAAGCATGTAGATCAGGGTAAACAGCTTTTGGGGAAATTTGACTTCAGTTTTAGCAGTTGGAATCCTGTGGTAACACAAATTTTCATAGTTATTCTTTAATTGATATGGGGTTTTTTTGTTTTCTTACACTCTCATAATTTGTTTCAGAGCTGTTAGTACACAGGGAGATGGATTTAAAAGTCAGAGGTTTGTAAAGCAGTCATATCTTTCTGGCTAAACAGCGAGTGGGAAAAATCTTATAGCAGTGATGCTCAAATGGCAGGTTGGGACTTTTCCTGCCAACCTCCCAAGTGGAAATTTATGTCTAAGAAAGTCTGTAACTAGCAGCAGAAAAGGAGCAGAGTTGCATCAGCTGTTTATTTATTGTCAATATTTCATTAGAAAACAATTCTTCCTTACACAATACTCGTAAATGAGATACCTTCTCAGGTGTAGGTCAAGCCAAGTCTCCTCAGCTGAGGAGAAATCAGTAAAGAAAAGTTATTATTCTCTAGTACTGTTTCAGTCACCCTGATGAAATGAGTTGAACAGCCCCAGTCCAGTTGTTAATAAACAGATACACAGACAACAAACTTGTTGTCACTAAAAGAATATGAGGAGAAATCAGTAAAGAAAAGTTATTATTCTCTAGTACTGTTTCAGTCACCCTGATGAAATGAGTTGAACAGCCCCAGTCCAGTTGTTAATAAACAGATACACAGACAACAAACTTATTGGCACTAAAAGAATATCCCCATGTAGTTCATGGCCTGACTTAGACCCAAACACTGAATTCTCTTGTATTTTGTCTTCCTTACCTCTTTAGGTTGCCTAAAGGGAGAACTGCAGGAAGGAAATCTCTATTCTTGTTACCTACACTAAACGTCTTAAGAGAATGGGCAGACATTCCAGTGTTAGTTTGTCCAGCAGCGTTCACTTCTGCTGCATCTTGGATTCCCTCAGGTAAATGTGAAATTGAAAATTTGAGTTTATCTTTTGTACCATCCTTATCCTTATACTCTGTTTCCTGGAGAGAATTTTATTAAAGAGTCACTGGCATATTCCTAAGGGAAGTGTATTTTCCCTGACATTACCAGTGTACCACAACCTCTTCTTACAATTCCCTTTCAGATATTCCTTCTGATAATAAGCTTATCACCTTGTTCATAATCTTATATATGGGGATTTCTTTTTTTTCCTAGGCAATATGAAAAAGTTTATTCCCACATTTTAAAACATTATTTGCAAAAAATTAGATTGTTTTATTGGCCTAACACATTTTAGAGAAACTTATATTAAGTTTTTTATATTCTGCACATCTGAATTGATGCTTATTTTGGGCGTACTTTTTTTTTTCTTGGATGTTTGTATTTGTTCTCCTTCCTAAAAAGGTTCATGGTGGTGATCTCTTACATAAATCACCTTGTTGCAGGGCCTTTTTGCAGTCCTCCTTTCAAAACTTTGTGACTATTCCTTGTGTAGATAAAAGCAATGTTGTAATCTAGAAGTGGAGCATCAACAGAGCATGTGGTACAGATCTGAATTATATGCAACAGCACTTTTAGCTCATGCCATGGTTATTTATAAGAGGCAGTAGCTCCCAGGCCATTTGAGTTTTGATCTCAGTGGGACACCGAAGATGCTGTCTTGAAGAAGAATGAGATACTTCAGTAAATTGATCATTAATATCTTCCTTTTGGAAGCAGAGACTCACAAGATACAACTGATGTGCTGATTGGCAGCATTTTGCCTCTTTAAACTGTATCATCATCTCCGTTATTTTGGCATTTCTACCCTCTAATTTGGGAAAGAAACAGCAAGTAGCAGGCATAGTAAAAACCTTGTTGATCTCTGAGGTGGTGTACCTCCATGCCATCCATTACTATTGTCTGACTGTCTTGGGATTTATTTTTTCAACGCCACTTTCTCCTATTGAAGGGCAGACAACCGAAACACCAACAGATCAACTGTCTGCATGAGACCACACAATATAGTGGCACAAGAAATTGCATATTGCATCCTGTCCTGAGATAATACCTTCCAAAATGGACCATCCTTTTCTCTTTTGTTGCTCTAGATCTCGACTGTGAGACGTATAGCTTGTGATAGCAGTTTCACTTGGGTGGAGCAAAGGGATCATCTCTGTCACAGAGAGGATCTGTTTGTGGCTTGACCTCTTCTCCACCAGATTCACCCTGTGTATAGCACAGAATGTTGTCTCTTTTCAGTTGGACTTCTCTTACCCTTTCTTAGTAGAGATAGATTTTTTCTAATGGTTAATATCATTCATAATCATGTTTATTAAAGTAATGTTTAGAGCTGTAATCACAAGAGGCGGCGGGGGGGAGAGTGGTTCCTACTTCTCCCAGGGGAGGGAACGTTTCCTAATGCCCTGTGAGGGAACAACAGATGATTTCTCTCTCAGGTTACACATGCTCTAAATCCTCTTCACCGTTTCTCTCCAGCAGTGAGGAGACAGATGCTACTGTAACAGCACAGAACTCGTGCGAATCCCTTACAAGGACCCTTTATTACTGCTATGAGTAAAAAAAAATTACTTGCTTAGCCTTTCATCCTATTTTTAGAGAGGTTTACATTTCTGAAGGACATATTTGATCCCCTTACATGGCTTTGGCTAGTTTTCTGTTGTTGACTCCTCTTTTCCTTTTCTTTTAGTGCGATATGGGAGGATGGAGGTGGGAGAATGCAAGTGTCTGTTTCCCTGAGCTGTTGTGTTGGAATTTGTTAACCTGACATTTTGTGTGCTGTGATGTGCCCAATTCCCTTTCTAGCTGTTTCTAGTAGCCATGGGGATACAGACAGCAGAAATCACACTTCTCGCACACACTTTCTCTCCTGAAAAAAAAGCTGGTGAAAATGATAGACAAATTATTTTGGAAACAAATCTTTGATGTGTCCTCAGAGTAAATGTTATGAAGTCTTTGGAGAGGAAGTTTGTTTTTATTTCACCTGTTTCCTGTAACCTAGTTTGCAAGAATTGCTTTTGCATCCAGAGAGCTGTAGTCTCAACTCAGTTGTCTTTTTAGGACCTGAGCCGTCTTCCACAGATGTCATTGGGACTCTTTCTGGTGCTTTTAATAGAGATTTCACCAGGTCCCTCTCTTCCATAAAATTTTTTTACAGAAATTGCAGAGAGGTAAGGATCTATTAGTACCACTCAATAATTACTTTGTAGAGAGAAGGCCAATCTGTTAGGAGTTTGATTGACACCATCAACCTATGTGGTACTAATCTCTTGTTAGATATCAGTGACTTCTGAAAACTACTGGTGGATTAGATTGCAAGTACTGGCCCACAGGTAAAAAATCTGTATCTTACACCATTTCCTCTTAAGCATCCATGTTTTTTCTATGTACTTTTTTCTTTCCAAGAAAGGGTACATAATAGACTGTCCCTTTTTATGTTTTGCGTTGGTGTTTTTTGTTTGTTTGTTTGTTTGTTTGTTTCCTCTGTGTGTGTAAGGATGCATAATTGTCCCTCTTCTGACACAGAAGTACCACAGGAGTTCACAGTTCTGGATTATTATATATTGACATCAAAACTAACCAACTATTGATGTTGACATGCAAGTTTTTTAAGACACTGTGTATTTTAATACTCACTAAGAGCAGGAGTGAGAGCCAGAGGGACATCTCTTCAGATATTTACTTATGAGTGTGAGAGAAGCAAACAAGGGAATGATTGTGTGGGGGCAAAGACTGGGGAACAGATACATATATGTGTGTGTATGTGAGCTATATATGTTTGTGTGTGCGCAGATAAATACCTCTTCACCGCATGTGTGTCACTTGGAACAGATGCCTCAAGCATGCATGCAGCCTTAACCTAAGTGTGTATCTACACATACTTCCACCATATATAATATACACAATTGTAGAGGAAAGTATGTACCTGTGTGCAAATTTATGCACCTGTATGCATGCACACACCTGACATGGAATTAAATGATAAGTTGTTTCAATAGTTGCGTTCTTGCTTTTATAAAGTCAGGGAAATTGTAGTGATCTTGAAAAAATATGTGGAAGCTTTGAGAAACCTCTAGAGAAAAGCATGGTTCTCCTACCTCTTGGTAAGCGGAACATTTGGAGCTTTCTGCTCCACCTCCCCTACAAGAAGTGCATCTGATACACTGTACAGGGATTTCAAAGTTTAATTTAGCTTAACTCTTGGCTGCAATCAACTGCTGATAAATTTAGTTGGGGGATTAGGGAACCTTAAAGACTAATAGCTCCTTAAAAGGAGCCTTAAGATGAGACAGCAAAACACAAACATCTGCTAAAGTCCCCCTTAGAATGGTAGCACACCATACAGTCATAGTTTAGAGAAATAAACAGCTTGGTTTT
The DNA here is from genome assembly GCF_000687285.1 of Phaethon lepturus. Lineage (NCBI taxonomy): Eukaryota > Metazoa > Chordata > Aves > Phaethontiformes > Phaethontidae > Phaethon > Phaethon lepturus. The sequence goes on along the minus strand of NW_010525568.1, from coordinate 34,336 downwards.
CGGTGAGAAGGGTTTTTTGTAGATATAGACTACAACATAGACTATAGACTACTGGAGAAAGAAAACCAAATGTGTAATTATTTGAGTTGTTCTCTTCACAAAGTGCAGGAAAGGGTAGCCTGACTGGAATCAATAGCATATAGCAAACACCCTTTTCCTGTAGTTCTAGGTGGTTTGCTAGCCCATAAAGAACAGCTATTGTGAACTCCTTTTCTCACTACATCTTTTTTTAGACTGTCATGTTTAGATGAAGTGTTTGCACTTCAGTGGCAGCATTAATTCCAGTGTGAATTCTTAAGCATGGCTATCGCATCATCTTAACACTGCCTGTGGATAGTAAAGGAAACGTGTTGTCCAGTACTTCATATGTGCAGTCAAAAATGGGGACTCAAACCAAGTCAATACAAGAAAACTCAGTCAGATCTTTATTTGGAAAATAGACTTATTAGAAATTACTATAATTTTCTTTTCCAAGATGCTTTTTTCTCGCTTGTTTTTATACTGCATCAAATTCTGTAGATCCAAATGTAACTAGGGCCTTTCTAAGTATTGTACTTATATGTCTCATACATTGTGAGAAACAATTCTTGTGCCAAAGACACTGTGATCTTGCACAGTTGCTTTATGCTCAACTTTATAACTATGAATAGTCCCTCTGAAAAGAGATTTGGAGCCTAAATGAGAAACCAGTAACTATTTCATCCCACAGCTACATTTTTAGTTTTTCTATTTCTTAAAGGCCCAAAAATGGACTTAGCTGAGAAAAGGTTAAAAAGAAAAAAAGTGTTTGAATAATTATTATTCAAATTAAGATGGAATAATCATTTGATAAAATTTAAATCTGCTTAAAAAGATATGTCCTTTCACATAGTGTTTAATTATCTTGTGGGTTTAGCAGCTGGATAGCTATTATTTCAGCAAAGAGTTTATTGAGATTTGAAGAAGGATTATATATAAAAGTGGAGTATCTGCTGTTAGCCTAGCTAAATCTGGTAGACTTTGAAAGCATAAGTCAATCATCAGTAGGAATAAGAATGTGAACTATATTGCCAAGGCAAACAAGTGTGTTTTGTATTAAATTTTTTTTTTATGCATCATATGGTATAAAGCACTATTGGAAAGAAAGTATTCAGAGTAGGAATACAGGTCTGTACTGATGAATCAAAATATGGATTCAAGAGTGAGAAAACCTAACAATTTTTCTAGTATAAAATTTTGGATGTTCATAAACTCCTTGTATAGTTACATCATGACATAGGTGGACTGGTAAGCATTACGTCTAACATTAAAACATAGGTGAACAGTGGCTTTTCTGTAGCTGAGAGAAAAATCACACTGAATTTTCAAATTATATCTCTGAAGTACCAATTGGACTTATGTAGTTATATGGTTAAAATGTTATTTTCTGTGATTCTTGTTCTCTGAACGAGATATGTTCTGCAGCCTTTCTGATTGCTCAATAGTTAATGGTCTTAAGAGTCCAATTTCAAGTTGTGCAAATTTTTCTTCAACCTTTTTTGCACTGTGTCAGACATATAATCAGGCATGCTAAGTTACTATAACCATTTTACTTCTTACAGTAAGGCTCTTGGTGTCTAAAGGCCACAGCACTAACAAGAATAAAGAGGCTGAGGGTAATGGGAGCCAAGCTACTAAGGCAAAAGAAAATCTGAAGAACTATATTTATTGCTAATAAAACTAACACAGGTCTAGTGCTTGTGTGGTGCCTAAGTTTAGTCTCTCTATTCATTTTCATGGTAGCCATATTCCTCTCCTCCTCCCATTTCAAGCACTGAATACTTGATGTGTCAGGCAACATTTGAGGAAGGCTGCTCTAAGGTACTTTAGGCATCAAACTTTTGTTTATTTTACAATAATCTTTAATGCAGACCAGGCTTCCCCTGAGATTACCAGGGCAGTTTATGGGTTTCTTGGTCATTCCCAAGCTTCCCCACACACTTGATAAACCTGTTGACAAGAGAGAGCTGACAAAGCAGGAGCAGGCCCAAAGCCAAATAATTAGCTGCTCTTTAGAGGAGGTGCCTTGAAGAATTTTTTTCCAACTTAGGATCAGATATTTAGGACTGGAACAATAAACGGTGAGATAGGGATAAAAAAAGACAAAAAAAGGTGATGTGGAGAGGAAAGTAGGTTGAGGAGGAAGATGGGCTTGGAGAGGCACGAATGCCACATGGGGAAAACGGTGAGGAGGCAAAAGTTGGTGTTCAAAGACAAAAGAATTTCAAGATGCATGAAGTAGGTAGTATAAGCAAGGCACAGAGGTTAGTTGATTGCTTCTTACTGGCAATTCAATCTGAGAACATCCATCAATATGTTTTGCCATGAAGTTATTAAAGGTAATGTTTTTAGAAGCCCTGTTTTTAGGAGAACTTGTGTTTCCTCACATTCATTTTTTTGTTTTTATACAGCAAATGAAATTTTATAGCACTGTATCGCAGACTGTCTGAAATGTTCACAGTTGCCAAATGCATGTGAGATTTTAATTTTGGTCAAGCAGATTGTCTTGGATAAGGTGACCTGTAACTCTGATGGAGACTTTGGTTAGCTGAAGATAGCATCTGGTATCTGAACATAGAATAAATAAGATTAGAAGAGGCCACTGGATATCATCTATGGAATGCCTTGCTCAAAGCTGGGCTAATATAAAAGATAGATCAAGCTTGTCTAGACAAAATTTGCAAATCTCCCTGAATCAAGATCCCATAGCCTTCCTGGGCCCTTGTTCCAGTGTTATGTTGAATTATTTTTTCTTATGTCCAATGAGATTTTTCTCTTGTTGCAACTTGTGATTCTTGTCTCCTGTCCTTTCATTGTGCACCTAGGAGAAGAGTCTAGCTATGTCTCCTCTTTAATCCAAATTTGTTTAGTTGGATTAACAATTAGATCTTCCTCCCAGTCTTCTCTAAGCTAAACAAACTCGTTTACTTTAGCCTTTCCTTGTATATCATATGCTTCAGCCTTACTTGTCCTCTGTTGAACTCTATCTAGGTTGTCAATACTTCTCTTGTTTTGGGGGCTCCAAAACTAGTGACAGAATTCTAGATACAGCCTTATAAGCATTTAGTAGAGAAGAAAAATAATTTCTCTTGACCTACTGGCTACTGTTTTTCTAATGCAAAAAAAAAAAAAGTGCATATATAGAGAGAAATAAAGGAGCTAAACAATGAAGGTATATGAAAGAAGAGGAAAAAGCAAAGACTTGAGCAAAGCTTGGTCAGTAAAATTGCAAGTGTCGTGGGTCTGAAAGTGTAGTTGTGCTAGGCAGCCATGCTGTCAGGTAGCGGAAAAAAGGCTCTGATCTATTAGCTTTTATAATGGAGAGGTCTTGGCAAGGAATATTGCCACCTCAGAACACCTGCAGATTTTTAGGTGTCAACACAGAATATCCCAGGCAGTGCCCAGGAGGACAAGGGCAAGATTCTTATTTGTCAGTTTTCCATTCCTCTCTCCTAATGTAAATCATCTTGGCTTATCTAAGAGAGATAATTTATGGCCAGCCTGCTGGCTGGTCAGCTTCATGTCTCTCATAAGTGAGATAGCCAGACATATGTGGGTCAAGTTTGGAAATGTAATGCATGTCTTTAGAGGAGGGATGGATTCTTCCCAATCCTTCTTTAGTTTTCATTGTTTCTACACATCCCTAGTTTTGCCTTTTATGTTCCTCTGTTTGCCAACTGTGCATTGTCCCTATTTTTCCTCTCATTCTCTTCTTTTTTCTCCAGTTGAGCATGTTGATGGCTGTACCAGATCAGTATGTGAATTTATCTGACTTTTATGCCTAATCTTTTGTTTATCCCACACCCCAGATATGGAATAAAGGACAATGTTCCTCTTCTCACTCTTTTCTCCCTTGTTCTCTCTACGTAGGCACATATTTCATGATGAGAGGAACTGCAAAGAACGTTTCCTGGATGTTAAACCTTCATGATGTTCTGTTGCAGCTGAATATCAGTAGAAGTCCCAGCTCTTCTCAAATTCTCAAGAAATATTTTATTTAGTCACAGATAGGTCTGTGGGCTATAATAGCACTTGCTGTACAGCAAGGCCTGAGTCCATTTTTTTTTAAGACCAGGTCTGTACTTAATACTGCTGATCAACCTAATTGCAAGAGAAGAAGTATTAGTGAGGAGGATGATGTGTGCCACCAAGTCTTTAGACAATGCAGTTTATTTTGTTCTGGCATAAAGCGTTTGCAGTAGGAAAAGTTATTCATATAATTCTGTTATCAAAGCTCTCTTTTTAACCTCTAGTTCTCTCACTATTTGTTGATACAGTCTAGAAGAAGAAAAGTTGGAGCTGGGAGAAGACAGTGGTATGGGGTGTTCTCCTTCTGGCATTATCAACACCAGGGTAGAAGTAAGTAGTATCGAAAATGGGTCTAATTCAATATTTTTTCTACTGTGGAAAGTGATGATTCCACTAAAAGGCTTCAGGCAAACTTGGTCCAGTTAGCTGGAAGCAAAGAGGGGTGCGGGGCACAGAGGCTTTTCTAGTCAGTTAACGGGGATACATCCAGTTCAATCGCCTTTTGAGAACAATCAGGCCAGGTTTTGAAAGTTACTTGTCCGTTCTCATTTTAGTGGAATATATTACAGTGCAGACTATCTGCATCAGATGCAGAGATGTTAACCAAGGTGGGGAAAAGAAGACACCAGTTTCTCTTTTAAATCCTTGATTATAGTATTGCAGAAATCACTCCTTATTCTGTCTCAGGGAAGTATTAAAAGAGCCTTGTGGCCAATAGCCTTACTTAGTATTAAAGCAGCTGGATAGAATCTAATATAGAAAAAAAAATAAGGGGGAGAAGTGAGTGCCTTAAGTTGACTCATTCTTTGTAATCGCTGGCATATCCACTTGACCAGTCTGTTGACAAGCAGTATGGGGAGAGCTGGAGATAGATCCCTGGTAGATCTGAGAGCCAAAAATCAGCCAAACATCTTGGACAAGTTTGGAAGCTTGTTTCTCGTTTGGCCCATTTCCTTCTCCCTTTCCTCTTTCCCCTGCAGCAGCAGCAGTGTTGAAGGGTGTGTACTCTGTCTGGCAGGCTGTTGGAGGAGTCTCTGGCCTCAAATTACACAGCATGAGAACTCTGTGCATAAAATTAGCAGCAGAGTTCTGTGTATTAGGCGCCAGGGAAAAATGTCACATTCAGCAGAACTCAGAGGCGAGAGGTGGAACAGAAAGAACTGGAACGGGACATCAATCCCCCTCTGCCTCTTACTGTTTTGCAGCAGACGTATCTGAGAGTGTCATAAGCAGCTGGCTTGGGGCAAAGATTATTTGGGTAGTAAATAGATTTTGTTGTATGTCTTAGTAACAGGGATGTTTGATTTTTCTTCCTTCCCCTCCTTGCTCTTTTTCCTTTATTCTGAAGATTTCTTACTTTTTGTCTTTTCAAAAGGAAATAGCTTTTCAGTCATTAAGAAGTGCTATAGAGATATAGTTTTCTGCCCTCCTTTCCACCTTCCTGTAGTCTGATTCCTGGTGAGAAACCCGTTGTAATGGCACTACGTTCAGATTGCGCAACAGTTTATACAAGTCGTTCGTAGTGAAATCTGGAAAACTACATAAAGTGCTGGCAAACAGGGCAAAGGCACTAACACAGAGAGAAGCAGCTATTCAAGGTCTGGATTCCTTAGATACTATCTCAGCAGCAGCTATCTCATTTAGAAGAACTATTACAGAGAAGGTCACGGCTTGAGGGTGTGTTTTGGCTCCTTCCTTACATCATAAAAGCGGTAAAATCCTTGCCACACCAGTGTTAGATTGCCCTGAAGCATATGCGTGACAGAGCCTGCATTAGCAACTGTGTGTGGAGATGGATTGCCAAGACACATAAATGTACACTTGCCTGAATTGTTTGGGGATGTACATACACACACGCATACATTCACTCTGTTGGCAGAGCGCTTTTGTAAGACAAAGTTACGGGGCAACAATGCTGGTTTAATGTATGCCTTCCCATTCGTTCTCCATATTGATGTCTGTGCTGTGAGCTGGGCTGGGAAGTTGATCTGTAGCTTAAAAAAATATTTTTACAGCTGGATTAGTTAGCTGATGTATTTTGCAGCACAGCCACAGATATGCCGTCCTGTGCGGCAGGAAAAAGCAAGATTATGTGGGGACAGGGAATTTCCTAAATATATAGCATCGCCATATACTCATTTCTTGAAATCACAACTTCAGAGTCTGATTACGTTTCAGTAATGTTCAGATTACGTTTCAGTAATGTTCAGATTACGTTTGTTTGACTGAGATTATTGAAGCAATCCGCAAGCAGGACGATGTATTCCCAGATTAGATAGTGCTCTGGGGCAGACAGCTATTCTTCATTTCTTTTCCTTGTTCTTTTCCATAGTAGAGCAGGCCCATTGGCTACTACTGTTTAACATACGTGATAGTTCAGCAGCTGCATTAGTTTCTAAGCTCTTGGGAATAAGTTCTAAGGCCTGGCATCAGACCATTACTGGCACATTTTTGAAAAGCTACATTTTAATACTGTTTTCAGTTTGCACTGTAGGTGATTTTGAGTGCAGGAGAGTTGGTAAGGATAATGGTTGTAGTTTCTCAATTTTCACCTGACTTTTCCAAAGAATTATACTTCTGTTGAGGCTTTTTCCTCCTCACTCTTCCCCTCATGAGAAAAGTATTACCATCAGCCTCATTTTACAGGTGGAGAAGCTGCGGCGTAAGGAATCACACAGCGAACCAGTGGCTGAACTGAATGCAGTTGATAGAGAGGTCTCTTATTTAGACCCAGCTTCACGTAACAAGGCAGCCTTCTGCCTGTTGAGGTATTGGGGGACACAAACTCCAGCCTTCCACACTTGAAGTGGACGACGAGACTGGCAGTTGACGTGGGATCAGATTGCGTATTGTTACGGTAACTGGTGAGCTCGTTCCACAAGTTCATCTTTCAAGGAATAAAGGCTGGAGTAATAAAAGGCCAGTTTGTGAGGCAGCAGGTGAGGCCGGCTATAAGTATGTGCTGTGAGGAATACTGACAGAACAGAACTTTGGAAATTACAGGCTCTTGATACTTACTCCCTCTATATTTGCCACTTGCCAGGCTATCCTAATCTCTACCTCCTTGCCCCCCGATTTTATCAGGGAATATTGTCCCAATTTATGAACCATTACAAAATGAGCCATAAACTCTCTATAATGAGCAGAGCGGATATGTCTGCACCAGAAAATTGTGCTGCTTTGACTATATCAGTGTAGTTTAAGTAGTACAACTCCCCTAGGGTAAAGACAATTATACCAGTGTAAAAGTGCCAAATATAGCTGAGTCCCGAATGGGAAGGTACCTTTATACCAGTAATAACTAGGTCCACAGTAAGGCACAGATTTATTTCCTTAACTTTAGGAACCTGAGGTGACAAAATTGGGAATATAGTTACTTTATAATTCATGTAAATTCTAAGGAGACAGCTAAAACCTTCAGACGGGTAGTTGGCCCACTTGAGGTCTCAATTTACTGGCCAGTGGTGCCTGTCTCTCTTCACTGTCTGTTCAGAAAACTTCCACTTAACTAAAGGCACTTATCTAAAGTTTTTAACTTAAGTAAAAGGAATTTGGTCATAGGATTTCATCAAATGGATGGGGAAATCAAACTATTAGGAACAGTGTGGATGGTTTGAATGCAGCACCGCATAAATTTTAGCAAATCCCAACCCTATTTTGAGATTTGGGAAAGTTCAGTGAAAATTTTTGTGCAGTAATTTTGACAGGTCTTTTGAACTTGTGAAACAGTTGAAGCAGGATTTTCTTTGTCTTAAGTAACAATAACTCTGACAGATTTTTGACTCTCAAGATGATTAGGAGATTAAAACAGAGACTCTCCTGCCACAACAGGTCACTGCTGCTATGCGCTTAAAACTAGGTTTTAAGCTTCTGGATGAATGGTTGTAGGCATAGCTCTCTCAGGAGTTCTTGGATGGAGCTATCCTACTTCTTTGTCTGCAATGGCCAGTTACCAGATTTTGACATTGGTAGTTGACTGGAGCATATGGGTCCACCTCCAGCCCACATCTGTTGTACATGGTAGCAGTGGCAAGATCTGCCCTATCTCTTCCCTATTTGCCTCTTTTATTCTGGCAGTGGTGTGCCATCTGGATGAAAAAATGTTCTGTTGCTGTTTCTGAGCTTCCGTTTTTCTCACTTAGCCTAGTCTTGGGCATCAATATCTGAGCTGTGCAAGAACAAAAAGCCCCATTGCTCATCAATGACAAGTTACTACTGTTCTGGTAAGACTTCCTCTAACTATTCCTGCTATATCAGAGAGAAATCCTATCTTTTTAAAAGATTTTTAGAGGAAGCAGGTTTATTGTAAAGAAAGAATGTTTTCCACAAAGAGGAATATCATAATACTGCTTGTGATATTGCTCTGCATAAGAAAAGCTGGCAAGATCTGGCTGTGGCACCATGAACTAACAAAACCCAGACAATATTGTTGAATGCATATTTCCAAAATAGCTGATAATAACCAAAGAAAAACATCACTTTTGGGTGTATTTTTTCCTGCAACACTTATTCTTTTTTTTGCTTAAACAATTGTGGTTTAAAAAAGCCAAGATTCAGTTATGGGATTCAGTTTGATGTTCCAAGAAAAAAGTCATTTAAAAACCAGCTGCTTTTCTTTAATATTTGGTTCTATAAAACCCTTTCATGTTGAATAGTAATTTATTCTAGAAATGACACCATCAAATTCATTGTCAGGAACAGTGTAGATGCTAACCTTCAAATTTCTTTATTTCATGATGGGTTGTTGTAATTGTGTTTATATCAGCAGGGCATGATCATAGTCCTTTTCTGCAAACGCCTACTAGTTACTTTGCACCCTAAATAAGCAGCCATGGAAACTGTCCAGATTTAAATCAAAGCAAATTTCCAAAGTTCTATTTATTTATACTCCTGTGCCTTTTTTCCTCCCAACACAATGCGTGACAGGGAGAGTATCCATGCACTCAGCCAGTATGGATGGAGCCATTATCTAACAAAGAATATAAAACCATTCAGCTCAACTTATGTCCTCTTTGGGTTTTTTTGAGAAGTTCAGAAAGATGGGATGACTTCAACAACTTTTTTTTTTCTTGGATGGGTTTGTTTTCAGCTGTCCTGAAAGCACATATTGAAGAGAGAGAGTTACTTACCATTGGACCAACTGCCTTCTTCTAAGGATTTTGTAGTACTACCTGCAAAAGAGCACTGAAGATTACAGGGCAGACATGAGTAGGTTATCTTACGTAACTTTTGTCCAAAAATTTTGCAGAGCTGTAATTCACTATTCATGTGCTTTTATAGTAATGATAAGGAGTTTAAACAGGACTGTATTTGAAAATAAATATTGTAGAAGTGTATTAAAGCATACCGTAAAGCTGAGGGTAACCATAAAAGCAAAATCTGTACAATATGTAATATGAATGGAAAATGGAATATAGCCCCAAATCACTTTTCCCAAATCAGTGTTATCAGTTGCTGCTCAGCCTCAAGCAACCACAGAAGACACTCAACTGCTAATAACGTGTATGCTACAGAAGCAAATGTTCCACATATCCCTTGAAAACAAGAGGATGAATGAAAGTATCTTGCAATCTAACTCTGCTGTATGTGTTTCTATTTGATGTTCAGCTTCCTTGCAGTGATTGTTAAAATGTTATTTCCTTTACAGATGAGACCAGACATCTTTTAAGAACATTATTCTTGTTCATTTTATTCTGTCACTTAACAAATTTATTCTATGGCTGGTGATTGAACATAACTATGTAGCACTTTTCTAACATCAGCTGCATCAGAGAGAAGCCATTATTCTAGCGTGTACAGACATGCACAGCCAAAATGATGCAGTAGCTGCTGCTCTAGTAGACATGGTACGTAGTGCTGTCATCAGAATTGATTCAGCTGAGTATTTTTGCTATGTTCCTTTGATTTACCTTTTATTAGTGGTTCATGTATATTTAGTGATTTGGGACTACATTCCCATTTTCCATTAAAATTCCATGCTTGCTCTGGCTGTTTGATTATAGCTGATACTCTCAGATTTCCAAGGTGCTGTGTGTCCTTGTACAAGTATTTTCTAACAACATGTGTATTAGACAGAAGGCCACAATTTCACAGCTCACAGGCATACATGGCCAAAATAATATAGTACGTGCTGAACTGCAAAAAGGTATGTAATGGTGTCAGCACGTGGTCATGATTCAGTCATCTGAGGTTTTTCTTAGTAGTCTCCTTTAATTATTTAATTTGTTAGTATTTCTTGCACCTGGATGCCTGCTTTCTCTTGCACATGGATAAAGGTTGGTGCATAGTGCCGCAATGACCATGCTACCCATAGTGTATGGGTGGGTTTTCTCAAAACTGAGAGCTGACCATGTCAGCTGATGAAACTGGACACTTTCCTAGTGCAGGTGTATCTCTTGAGTACTGTCATTATGGTATCAGTTTTGTAATGGACATTTATTTCATTCATCAATAATAAAGTAAATTGAGCAGAGAGAGAATATGGGTTTGACTAGACCCACCCAATTTCCTCAGCCCAAATAGCAGAAATTGCTATTTCTACTATAGCAGCACAATAGTAGAAACTGAGAGAAAACACCTGGTAGTTGAGGCACTGATTTGGCACGGAAGAACATGGCAAAGCAGTGTTTCAAATCTTAGTCCCTCATAGCCTCAGTGAGCCCTCTAACCAATCAGCTGTCCGCTATTCTGAGGTGGGAATCTGCCTTTTCATCAGAAAGGGACTTGGTTTTGGTTTAGTTCAGAACAATAAAATACTGCAGAAACAGAAACTTTCTTAGCAGGTTCAGCATTATTCTGTCAGATTATTATTATTATTGGCTGTAATCTCTAGTAGAGAGTGGTGGAATTGAGGAGCTGCTCTCAACTTGTTTTACTTGGCTTACGGCAAAGCAATTGCATAGACAATTTGTCTGTGAGGTTGTCTGTCGACTTGTTCTTGAAAAGCCATGTCTCCAGGTAAACAATGGGCAAGTATTTTTGCATTGTGTCATATCCTATGTCTCTTAAAATATGTACCTGTATTGTATCTAGAATATCATCCAAGAGATTTGAAAAGATTAGAAAATCCTTTTTATGATTTTCTTATCAAAACTATGATATGTATTAAAGATAAACAGTTACTTTAAAAGCACCCCTCTAGCCCTTCTCTTTCACTTCTATTAAAGTTTGCACAATTCTTGTGCTTTCCACAATATTTTTGCATGTGTCAGGAGGGCCCCTCTGAATTTTCATGAGTTCATATATATTGATCTTGTGATTAAGAGTTCTGGTCAAGGTGATCTGTTTCTATTTCCTTCTGAATGTCAGGAGAAAGCAAGAGGATTGCAGTTAGAAAACTTGCTTATTGTCTCTGTCACTCAAGGCAAAGGGAAGAGAATGATGAGCCTGACTTCACGTTGCATGAGGACTGCACATTTAGCAGGCCTAATCAAGAAAATGGAATACACAGGAGAGTGTGAAGGTCTGGGGAAATACTTATATCCAACGTCACCACTTAAAACTACTCTGCTAAGTCTGTGTGGGCAGCAGATCACTCAGAAAATACAGTTCAGAATTTTGTAGAGTCTCCTGGTCCCTTCTGATCAAGAGACACTATATCCCCTCTCAAATGCTATAACGGTGCCTTCAGTTATCCACAGGAAAGAGATGGGTGAAGAATTTCCTTAAATAAAAAGCAGTGAATTGCATTTTACTCTCAAGGCTGATGAATACAGTTGTAAATAGAGTTTTATTTTGATGGATGCTGGTTGACTTTTGCTCCATTCAGATGAGAATTTTTGTGCTTGACAGTGGAAGGAGGAAAACGAACCAAATATCTATTGAACATGAAAATGGGAGAGAGTCAAAGACTGAAATGGGGAGGGAAAGATACTACACATGAGAGCTTTTGACTAAGGCAGATAAGCTATGCTGCAACTTACCCACAGTGATAGGAAATAAAAGTTTCCTCATCACTTTCTTCCTTTTATTTTCTTCTTGAAAGATTGTCAACTGATGCTATACAAATGTTATATCACTACCTATTGTATACAAAGCAGGGCAGTCAGGATTCTTTTTGAAGAATTACCCTGTTTTTGTAGGTTGCAAATGTGGATTGTCTTGAGCACATGAAGCTGAAAAGATCTCTGCTCTTTCAGGGACTCATGTCTTACTTGGATTGATACATCCTTCAAAGCTCATTTCGTCATCTCCTGTGCCTGATACCCTGGTACCCATATGTTTGACAAGGTTGAATCTCCTGACCATACTTTCTGCTCCCACTTGAAAATTTATTCTTTAGCTCCACCTCCTGGCTCTTGTTCAATGGAAAGGAGGATTTGTGGAAATCACAGAGCCTCAAGACGGGATCAGAAGTATTCATCCTAGTTTACAAATGTTAGTGTAGAGGTGTATATGGGGACATTTTAGCTGGAGCAAAACAGAATTTGTTGAGCCCACTCATATTGACTTTCCACAGAGGCAGATGTTTCAGTGAAGAGGTGGACAATGGAATATGTAGCTCATAGTTTCTGCTTTTTGTTGGGCTTTTTGTTTCTCAACTGTGGCAGTTTCGATACATGACAGACATCACAAAACAGTCTTTCTTTATGACTGTTTTTTCTGTAGTACTTCCTCAATCTCAAGGGGGTGGGGAGGTACAGAAGAAATCGTCTGACACTGAAACATTAAAAAAAAGATCTCTGAGGCCTTGCAAAGGAGTCTTGATTCACACAAGGAGAATTGCTTTGACTGTGTTCATCCTGTTCAGTCAGGAACTGCTGAAGAAGTGGAGGAATTCAGCTTAGCCATCTGGATTTAAGAAGCTGAAAACCATGTCTCTTCCCCGACAGCTGCGAGAAAAGAGGTAACGTGTCTCTCCCTCTTCCTACCTCCCCAAAAGCCTTCATGTAACTGCTACGATTTGCTAATTTAATTTGGATGCAAGCATCTTTGATGATTCTTGTTATCGTCTTGTTAACATAGCTTCCAAATGATTAGACTGCTCAGTGTGGAGCAGACCATTTCTTAGGTTGGAGTGGACTCTCTTCTTTTCCTGGGGAAATACTCACCACCTAGGACAATAGTGGGTCATTGTCCTCTATATAGCTGCAAACAGTTTCCCTTTTACTGGAGTTTGTGATACGAGTGTCTGTGATACGACTAATTATATCTCTTGATCTCCAGAACCACATCCCTCTTCACAGTAAGTGGTAGTATTTATGGTGTTGTGGGCGGTGCTGATTCATGTCATTCTCCTTGTACAGCAAGCTATTGCAAGACTTTGCATCATTACTTCAGCCTTCCAGATGGGCTGTGCATTGTGGAAGTCCCTACTTGGGATATTCTGCTGGCAGAATAAACTGAGCCAGCTGCCATGGTTTTTGTATTATCAGAATATTTAACATTATGTCAGCTTGGCATTTCTTAGGTGATCCTTTTGAAAGTTCCTCTTTCTCTCTAAATCATTTGTTATCCTTTTTTCCTCGTTCTTGATCCTTTTTACTTCAGTGTTAATATAAATACCGCTCTAATAACATTGAGTTTTAAGATTGATGCAAAGGTGAATTTGTCTTCTGTTTATCAAAGATGTTGTACCATGGAGAACGTCCCAAAGGAAAAAGCACCTGCCAATCCATGCTGTTTTGTTTTGTGGACAATATAGACAAGAAACATGAGAGTGTGGTCATATGGCTGCTCCTCAGGTGTTCCTGCTGGGATCCTTCCTTCCCTCTTGCTTCAAAACCAATACTTTCTAGGATCTGCAAAGCTTATTCTAACTTTGCCCACTATCATGTGTTCCTTCACAATTTTTGATACATTTTCAAACATGTATCTTTGTGCTTGCTTCAGGTTATCTGCTTTGACTGTGAGGTCTCCCTGTAAATATTTGCTAGGCTACTTGTTCTTTTTTCAAAGCCTCTTTAAGAGTCTGCTTTACTGTGAAGTTTTCTTGAAAAATTGACAACATTGTGACAGCTGGTGCAGGCATCATTAGTTATGATACAGAACAATACTATGTCTTTCTTTCTTTGCTGCTTTTTTTTTTCTGTTTGTGCTTCTCCTTCTGTTGTTTCTTATATGTATAAGGTACATTGCATGAATCTTACACATAGAGTGTGAGGTCTTTAGGCATTAGCTTTGTGCTGTCAGTTTCTACAGCACCCAGCACAACAAGCTCTTTTCTCAGAACTGTTTCCTATTCCCTACAGTAATGCAGTAATAATAACAGCATAAATCATGGTATATAATGATCTCCTTAGAAGAAGAGATACTGCTGCAGAGTTATTATTGCAAGTCTACTAGATGCTGTGGGAAGGATTAAGGATGCATCCACAGTTGATCACATTTCTCGGGAGAAGTTTACCAGCTCAAGTGTCTTTGTAGTCCTGCCACTCTAGCAAGCCTCGGAATGACAGGGATGTTTTTCAGGCTTAATGAATCGTCACAATGGTTACTGACTTGTGCTGAACTTACAGAACTTGACATCTCAAGATCAGACCTCCAGAGGAAGAGGATGACACCACGAGTTTCTAACTTCTTGGTTTTGACACTAGATAATGTGATGTTGCCTAGTTGTCTGTGTTTTGTATGGCATAGATGCCTCTGAAGGCTAATGTCAGTGTGAGTAACCTAAGTCTTCTGTTCTTGCTTCACAGTGATTTTGACCAGCTTCCAGATGATGTACCTGTTTCAGCTAACATTGCAGATATTGAAGAGAAGAAAGGCTTTACTAATTATTTTGTAAGAAGGGAGATTTATCCTGTCTTTGTATGTCCTCATCTGTGACTGATTTGGTTGTGGGAAGCAAAATGCAGTTAATCTGGTGTAGTAGCTTTTTGGCATGAATAGTTCCGTGTAGAGAACTTCTCAGTGCTTCTTTTTTCTGCAATGGAGGTTAGTCCATCACAGATTTAGTCTGAAAATTTATTGTCTAGGTGAAATGTGACAGAGATATCCTCTAACGTTGCTTGTTTTCTAAATTCTTAACTAATTTCTGATTTACTTCCTGTTAGAGTGCTGTACCTTTGGTGAAGATGATGGGAAAGGAATTCAAAGGGGGTAGAAGTTGTCTTCATTATTTGATGGTACTGGCAAGTTAGGATGCTTCCATCTCCACAGAAGGTAGCATATTAATAAGTCATGAAAGAGCACACAAGAAGGGAATAATAGGGAGAAGCACTATGAGGTTTTCTGAAGAGGGGTTTTGGGTAAGACCAGCTCAGTCTGACTTCTGTAGGGTATGCTGCTTTTGCTGGAGACGTTGCTCATAAACCCTTCCCACTGCAGTATGCAGGTTTTACTCTGGAATATAGTGATGTTTGGTTGCTCTGTCTTTAAGTTTTCTGAAGGATCTGGCTGCAATGTGACGCAGAGGTCAGTGCATGGAAATCGTGCCCTCCTTTAGAGCAAAGCAATTTTGGCAAGAGAAAAGAAATAAGATAGTGGTTGGAAGAGGGCATTAGACGTAAGGCGACTAAGGTTTTTTTTCTGGCCTTACCAGACCATAATTTCTGCAATTGTGTACTTCAAAGTCAAAAAGAAGTATGAATGCCTTCAACTCTGAAAAGCAATTGATTTAGATGTCTATCTATAGATTTAGATGTCCAAAGCACTCTACTGTAAAATATTTGTATTTACCTCCCTCATATGTTCTGTTTGTCACTGAGGGAAGGCGTGTAAGCATAAAGTAGCATCTAGTCATTTCAGGTTTCCTTTTAAGATTATGTAATAGAAAGCAGCCACAGCGATGTGATCCATGGGAAAACTGGACCCACACATACACCACACTGTCTGGTGCTAACTTGTTATTTTCTAGTACTTGAGTCTGCAGTTGCTTAACTGAAGGCTTGCTTTCCACTCTGCCCCAGGACAATATTCCCACTACCAGAGCACTGATCTTATGTTCCTGTTGTATGCCTCACTTTCCTTTGGTAAGTATTTATAAGTATGAACAGCAGCCTGAATCCCCCTTCTCTGTTTCAGATGTTTGTCATTGAAGTAAAGGTTAAAGGTGGTGGCAGATACCTGATTTTCCGACGCTATCGTCAGTTCTATGCCCTGCACACCACGCTAGAGGAGAGATATGGGGCAGAGAGCAAAAATAGCCCTTTTACCTGCACACTCCCCATATTGCCAGGTAAGCTGCCAGTACCAAACCTGTGCATGATTAGCAGCGCTCTCAGCCCCGGGCTGTCCTAAAGAGGAGCTCATTGTAGGGAATTAGTTGTGACAAGAAACTGGTTTCCAGCTGTGGATGCTGGAGAAGTCAAGTTCCATTGGCAGTCCCTCCCTTTGTGGTAAAGTTAATTTAGAAACCTAAAATCCTTTAGAAAATACTTATTTTCTTGGAGACTCTGCTTTCTCCTGGTTGCTTCATTTCTCTGACAGCCTCCTCTTTTTTTTCTTCAATAACTGTCACAGGTTTTATATTTTTCAGGAAAAGTTTATGTTGGGTCCAAAAAAGAAATTGCTGAGAACAGAATTCCTATCCTAAATGTCTACATGAAGGTAAAACTTAATTTTAAGTTAGAGATTACACTGAGCACTGCAGGTACTTACCCCTTGGAATCAGCTGAGAGAGACAGTACTGTTGTAATCCTAGGTGTCTGCTTCTCTCTATATTGTTTTTCCTGAAGACACAGTGTCCACACTGTGGGACAACCTGCTGTCCTATTCCCCAGATTGTTCAGACTGTAGGATCTGCTGGGGTACACAGTTCACAAAGGCTTACTCCCTACCTTCATATATAGATAGATATCCTTACAAAAAAAAAACCAACCAAAACCCAAACAAACCCAAGGCGTATGAGGAAAGGGTGAATCTCCAGGTGTTGCGTGAATATGGAGTTGGTACGTGCACCTAAGGGACTGAGAGAGGGCGGTGGGCTTCTGGGTGTACCTGCTCTACAGTGAAGGTACGGCCAGTAACATCAGGGAGAGAAATTCTTTGTATGCAGGTTAACTGAAGGCCTGACTTCAAATCAGTAGAAGTCTGAAGCACTGGCCAAGACTTTCAGTACTTAAGATTGCCTTCTGTCCACAGTCACTCATGTTCTGAGGTGAAACACAAAGAGCAACTTACTCCTTCTGCAGTAAATCAGGCACAAAAAGAGCGAAGCGGTACATTGGCCAACTGCAGGAGTAAACAGGAGAAACTGTCAGCTGTTCAGCCGTGTCCTGCTGAGTGAGAAGGGAGAGGAGGGAGATTTCTGGCAGTAATGAATATCCTTCATGATCCTGTAGGTCAGAGAGGCATATTTGTTACACGTAAATAAATACAGAATTGGTCTCTCCCACTGTTACACTCTGCTTCCTACTTGCTCTTGGCACAGAACCTACTCTGCCTACCCGTTTGGGTGTTGATGGATGAAGAGGTACGACTGTTCTTCTACCACTCAACCTTTGATAGTGAGCAGGTGCCTCACAGGCTGAGACGGCTTCGCCCACGGACGCGCCGAGTGTAAGTGATTTACATGTTTTTTCAGCATTGCTTGATACAAGAGATGCTGTCCAGTTTTGGGGGGAGAGATGAGGATCACCACTGTGTTTCTGAAATGAATCCATGAAGTCCTAATATGAGGATCTTTGTGGTAGAGTGAACACAGGGTATTTCTTGTTTTCAGTAATCTCAAATTTTTGAAGTGGATGTGGTACTTGCATTAAAGGAAAATTCCAAAATAGGAGTATAGCTTGCTTTTAAAAAAATGCTGCTCAGCTCTATCTGATAATTGATAATTCTTGAATGGTAATATCTATTATAATGAGCAGAATATACAGGCCATGCTTAAGGATGTAGGCTTGCACCATTGCAGTCAGTGTGAGTTTTGGCACTGAAGTCAGTGAGATCTGGTTCAAGCACTAAATGAACCTGAATACTTAATCTGTTCCTGTCCTTTGTCTAAACAGGGGCCTGTCCTACATAGCAGCCTTGACACCCCTTTGGAGAACTGCTAAATAGACGTCATACTTTATTATCCTTTAGACAAATTAATTCTCCTTTCAACATAGCAAAGAAGGACCTGCTTCCTTTTCACTTACCTCAAACAGTGCAAAAACTGCATGTGTGTGTGCATTCCTGGATGAGTGTATGATGGCTGAGTTTGAACTGAATGTTATAAATGCTAGAAACAGGGATGCTCAGAAGGCAGAGTAGGGGGGATGAGCAGTGCTGTGGAAGACAGGTCCAGGATACTGACTGTATTGCAAATTCCATCTGTTCTCCACAGCAGACATCATGAGATTGTGGCTGCTCTGCACTGAAACCAGGAGAACCAGGGCAATGTTGTTGCATCCATACTAATTTACTTCAGTGCTGCACATAGATTCTCATGCAGTTTCTCCAGTGATCTATGGCTTGCTTGCCTCTTAAATAATGAAAATGCAGATACTGTACTACTGATTGTGTAGTAGTTTTGATGACTAGAAAGACATCTTTACTTCCCTGTTCTCTCCTTTCTTTGCAGTAAAAGCATTTCACCTCAATTGCCTATTTTTGACCGTGTGGCAACTCCACGGGCTGAGGTGAGTACTCTGCACAATCTGTCATAGGATAGGAGATTTAACTCCATTTTACTTCGGTATTTCATCAATCAAGTTGCCTTTTCTGATTAGAGCTTGGGGAAAGAAGGGAAATTGAAATCAGCACAGGAAAGCAATTGATTTTAACAACACGGAATGAAACAAAGGATGGAAAGAAGTGTTCTGTTCCTCCTTACTTGAGCAATAAGAAGGTCCATTGTGAAGTCAGAATGACAGGACTTCAAAATTGAGACATGTACAGCTTACTGGCAGATGGTCCACATTTACATAGTGATACCCATAAATTTAAAACAAGCACAAGATTCAGTCTCATTGACTTCAGCATATATTTGAAAGCTCTGCAGGTGAGGCCATTTTCTTTCTGTAACGTAAGTGTTCTGCTGAAAAGTGCCTATACCCTTGCCTTTTGCTGTATATTGTCTTCGTATTAAGCACATGGAACTGCTTCGTAACCAGTACTTGTCTGAGTACGGTCTTGCTTCTTGGAAGATGTGACTTTGCCATGTAAAATTAAAAAAACAAACAAACATGCAAATGCTTTGAGGTTTGCTGGTTTTGTTTTTTTATACTGAGTATGGCAGATCTTGGATCAGTCATATCTCTTGGGTTTTATCTATTAATTTATTAATATTGAGTATACCTACCAACACTTTTCAATAGATGAATAAAGGCTTTTGAAAGAGCTATTTAGTAGACATATGAACTACTAGCACAACAGTAGCCATTGTCTTTTTTTTATTAGGAGAACTCTTGGCATTAACAAGAAAGAACCATCTCAACAGAGAATTAAAGAACAAGTTTTCATTTTCACTCTTATAAGAGCATTTAAATGGCTACCATGTTCTCTAAGGACAATGGGGAAGATGTGCATTTTTGATAACTCTGCCACTTTAATTATTCAAGAACAGCTTGTCGGGGTGGTAGTTATGTGGTTACCTCCCTTTTTTCCTCTCAATTCAGCATACAGGCCTGAAAGCTAAATGTAAAAACAACAGTTAGTTACCCTTAAATTTGCACACAACACTTCTGCAATTTTTTAAGGCTCTTTGTGACATTTTGCAGCAAATCTGAAAGCTGTAAAACTGCAACAAGAAATAATATGTATTTTTTCAATTCTCAGGATTTCAGGTTTTCAAGTTGTCAGTTGTCTTCAGCTCTGTTGACTTACTTGCTCTTAAGTGTTTTCAACTTCTTTATGTTTATTTCTCTGGTGCTCAGTGTCCTGCCACTTTAAGAACGTTAGCATGTAGCCCTCTCGGAGCCCTGTTTATCCTAGTGCTTTCACTACTTCTTCAAAGCATTTCTGTGCATGCTGAGTAGGAGAAGAAATCGTGAGAACCGTAGACTATGGTCATTTCTATGACCATACCTTAGAAATACTTATGTGATGACAAAGTGCATACTATTGTGCTGCTTTATCCTCTCACTCCAAGAACAGAACAGAAAGAAAGATTGACTTTTGTAATTCTGTGAATTAATAATTTCAGTGTTATTACTTTCCATAGGCACTGTTTGATTTTTCTGGAACCAATAAACTGGAACTCAGCTTCAAGAAGGGAGACTTGATCTATCTACTCAGCAGAGTAAACAAAGACTGGTTGGAGGTAAGACTGCAATAGTGGTTACTGAATTATTAGAAAACCTTGAAATACATGAGTAGAAAGGACTCTCCTAGTCCTTGGGACTCTTCTCTCCTCCTTTCAAGGAGACACTGTATCATAATCAGGTCTTACTGTTAAGAATAAATCCTTGACTCCAAATTTGAAATCGTTTCCTTCCTTGATGGTTTTCAGCTTACAAATTTTCTGCCCTCTAGACTTCAGTTTTCATTTGCATTTGCTTCTGCTGGAATGTTTTTAAATTCTTTGGAAGTGATTAGAACACAAAAAGGCCACAGAAAGGAGATGGAAACTCCGTTTCAGTGATTAATTGGTTTCTTGCCTCAGGGTGAGTTGATACATACTTCATGCTTCATACCACAACACACGTCAGCCTGATTAGAGAGAACTTGGGCAATGCAGCAGTGTTCCGAAAAAGGATGAGGAGAACATACTGTGTGTTTGCTGATATCGTATCTCTGCTTGCACAAACACCACAGCTTTCCTTGGTGGCCATCTGACTTCAATTTTTTACACACTGTTTCACTCCCCCGCCTTGTATTTGACTATGCAATTGTACAATCTTTTTGCAGGGGTGCCATCAGATCACTTCCATAGCCTTCCTTTTCTTGATTATAGTAGAAAAATTCTTACTGTTGTTTCCATGGAAATTAATTGAATTCCAGATCTTATTGTCTGTGGGCAAAATTGCATGGTTTTCTTCATTCTAACACTTGCTATCATGGCAGGGAACAGCTGATGATGCCACTGGGATTTTCCCATGTGCCTTTGTGAAGATCATAAAAGATTTACCACAGCAGGAAGCAATAGTTAATAAAGTTCGCTGTTATTACCATGACGAGACTGTGAGCACTATCAGGTAATAAGAAAATAGTCTTCCAGTTTACTGCTCAAGAAATGCTGACAATTCTCTTTTCATGACATGTAATGATTAGATTTGTTCTTGTTACAGGGATATCTTAGTGGAAGAGGATCTGAGCAGCATTCCATCATTCAAAGATCTCATGGAATTGATGAGGTACAATGCAAGCAGTTAGTTGTATGTTTAATATAATTTAAACATTTGTCAAATTCCTTCCAATCCTAGATTTTCCCCATTCTACTTGGTCATCACCATGTTTTGGGTGTGAAATACTTTTCAAGTGTCCTGAAGAAGTTGTACTTTGCCTTGGCCCAGGGCCATCTGTGCAGACACTAGTCTGCCTTGGGATTGTCAGTAAATATGGAATGCCACACACTTCTGATTCAGTTATGCTGGGTAGAAGTTTCCATTTCTTGTTGTAAGACCAGCGCTGTACCCCCATGCAAGGACCTTTTGTCTAATATACTTCTTCAGGATGCAGGGCACCACCTTCTAACACCTGTTAAATTAGTGTTAAACTAGATTAATCTAGTGTTGAGCATAAAAACATTAGAACATCACATATTTGTAATATTTCAAACACCTGTGCTCATATTCTTCCATTCCTTAACCTGTCCCCACTGCCATGAAAAAAGCAACCACAAATAGACAAGAGTGGGTAGTTACAACACTTATGTATGGGAATTTTATTAAACTCACAGATTAATTGTGCCATGCATGTGGTGGTGTTACTGGAAATGGTTCTCGGTTCTGACAGGTTTCATAGCATAAACAAAACATGGCATGAATGTGTCTGTATGATTTCTAGTACTAATTGTACCAAGAATGCCAAGACATACAAGGTTTTGTGTGGCTTTTAGCAGAACCAATTAGATTGCCAGTATATTGTTCATCATGCAGCAGCTCCCAGGCATTCGTTGATTTCTGGGGATCAATCCATTTCTTTTCCACCAGGCGGGAGTTTGACCAAGATGACATTGTTCTGAATTACCGGGACCCTCACGGTGATCTGATCCGGTTGCTCTCCAACCAGGATGTTGAACTCATGGTGTCTCAGAGCAGGAGAAAGCACTCTGAGAAGCATTTCTTCCCTTGGAAGTTGCACATCACTCACAAAGATGACTTGGGTGTCTACAACACTAGTCCAGGAATAGGTGCTACTCAAACAGTAAGAACATCGTAAGTGCTACATAGAGATGTGCCAGTAGGTAGCTATAGAGTCCTTCTGTAATGCCTCTATGCAGACAGTGTCCTTTAACAAGCCTTTGAAGTGAGCTTCAAAAGAGTAATTTTTAGTAACGTATTACCTTTCAGCATAAAATCTGCACTGAGTTAGCTTCTTCAGCTTTTTAGCACTTCTCTGTAGTAGACACATCTACATAGACACCAGAGAAAGTGTGGAATAGAGAAATAAGATCACTGGCTGTATTTACAAAGCAAGTCAGAGGTCTCTGCAATAGAGGTTTAGTGTCCTGAGCCCCAAGACCTGCTCTAATCTCTGTCCTTGCTCCCAGGGGTAATTATTTGTCCAGAATGTCTCCATAAGCTTTTTTCTAGACTGCCATAATTCTCTCTTCACTTGCTGATGTGAAGGTTTGTGTGCCAGTGCTTATGAATGCGTAATTATTTCTGTCATATGGGAGTCTGACTGGGCATTCAGAGTTCGTTCTGGAAGCACCAATAAAACTTTTTCACATTTCAGTGAAGAAATTGCAGCCACCTTTGCTTTCTTCCTTCCACTGACCAATATTTTGAATTCTGTGAATCAAACCTAGTATACCTGTGGTGTTCCTCGTAGACCTTTTTGTAATTGTACAGACTACTTATTTCTGCATTCTGGGAAAATTTGTGTGATGCCTACTCAATAGCAATTTCTTCTCTGTCTATCTTCTGCTGTCTGACACCTCACTGCAAATTAGAACTAACAAGAAACTACTGTATCAGATTCTTCAACAAATAAAGTTATATATGAATTTCTTTTATCAGTTTCTATTCAAAATCTTTTTTTGGGGGGGGATGAAATAATTGTGCTCCTGGTTTTTGCTTGAAAGTGAGCGAATTTTGAAGAAAAGTTTGGATGTTACCTATTCAGCTTTCCTTAAGGAGGAGTTCACTACTGAAAAAAACCTATATCTTGCAATAATTTCTTTAATGGTCATGCAATCAAAATATTTTCATCTTGAACAAATTTAGTGCTGCTTGTAAGAATTACAAGTTATGTATGTTTTACATAACTGGCAAAAGAATGTCTTTTCTTTTTCTTAGATGTTGCCTGTAATGTTACCAGGTAACAAGATCTTCAACAACAACAGAAGTATTTAAGGTGACTTATCCCTCAAACTGTTTTTTTTTCTTCTCGATGTGTATACATACACATATATATACATAAACTTTCATATTCTATTATCTGTAGCCCTGCATTTATGCATATAAGTATGTTGGAAATAAAGGAAACTGTTTGTATTTCAAGATAAGCATATCATTTGCTATATTGGGATCCATAAATCATTTTGTACTTGACACTTTATTAAGTGCATAGTTCTAGCAGTATACCAATCCTGTGCAGCCTTGTGTAAGAAAATGCACTCTCCAGAGAGTTATAAGGTGTACTACAGGCCATATCCGCTTACCAGGTGCAAAGGTTCCACCTGAAGAATCCATGCACATTAAATTTCAGTGGTAGATAATGTATATTCAGAAGACACAGATTATATCTTCCTTTTTTCCAGTGATGGAAAATTTTAGTTGACATTATTTTACTAAAATGCTACAAAACTTAACTTCCCACTTCGAAGGCATTGTAGCAATGCAGTTTAGGAAGGAGATGAAGCAATATACAATAGTAATGTTGGTAATTTTACACCTTGCGATACGTAAGAGAACACATTGTAAGCGCAAGACCTAATTGGCATGCACGGCCTGCAGCACTTCTGGTGCGCAGGTTTACCTGCTACCCGTTCCTGGAGCTCGAGAGAGCAAGCACCGTCTGAAGATTTTCGTTGGGGGTTAGATCCTGTGATGTAACCAGCAACTCAGCAAGTCTGTAGGAAGGTGGAGGAGCTGTTTGAGTGAGGAAGGGAGGGAAAATGTCTGCTGGGAAATAAACATCTTTTCTAAGGGTGGGGGAAGAACATACATAAACTTACTGGCATCTGACAACCAGAGCAGGTGAATTCCTTTCTGCCTTTATACTGTAATGCAAAGTAAATTCTGCCTGTCCAGCAAAGTCACATATTCCCCCCCTTGCCTGCAAGTTTTATATGCACACCTCCTGATAGTCCTAATGACACACAACTTCCTGAGATACTCCCCTTATTCTCTTTCCTGCTCTGCACACGTTTCCCGTAGTCACAGTATACAATTTTTTCTTGAATATTGATGTAGTTCTTGCAAGAACCTAACTGTGCTAACTGTGGTTGTGGTCAGTACGACAGGGATTTCTAAAAGGTGTAGTGTAGCAGTGCAGGACAGACAGACTCTGGCAGTTATATGCTGCATCTGGGGTCCCATCTTAGCCCCCCTTGTAGTTTATTCCTGAGAGTGCCAACCTGAGTGTGTCTTTCCCTTATGGCTTCCTAACTTTAGGAAAGATCTTATTATTGCAGGCTATTGGGCTAAGTTTTAAAGCTGGACTGAAAACAGTGTGGCTGCCTTGGATGCAGGATAACTTCAGATCAACTTGTCTCGCCAGTTTTCTTTTGCTTCTTCTAGGTACTATAATACTTACAATTTATTATTAATTGTTGTTGAAATCAGTAAAACTTACTTTAAAAACATTATGTAAATTAAAGAGAGAGATAAAGGTTGTTCTCTCCCCTGCCTGCCCCAATATATATGCACAAATAAACATAAAGCACACAATGATCCCTGCCTTGAAGATTGTCTAGCCTAAGGTAAAGCAAGAAACAGCACTGGAGTAAAAAATAGATAATTCTTTCTTATTCTTTCTCACTTCTGCTGCACTCAATTCTCTTTCTTCTGAAAATACATTAGTCCCATGATCTGGTAATTGTTAACATGCAGATTGGCAATGACAAACTTCCTTCCCCTCCCTTCCCAGTTAAACAGTCCCATGTAAGTCAGTGCTTTGGGGGCTAAAATAGGAAGTGCAAACTTCCTATTTTACAGGCAACTGCACAGACTTGCCTTGAAAGGGCGTGGTCTGCTGCTTTGAAAGTGGCATTTGAGGTGCATAAAAGAGCAGTTATTTTGAAGACTTACTTGCCTGTGGCCTGTTTATACCACCATGTCTCCCGTTCTAGGGAAGCGTGGTTTTGCTGGTTTCTGCATCAGAGGATTCTGATGCTGTGGGGGGAGGCTGGACAGGGAGAGTCACGCGTCAGGTTGAATCGTCACCTGCCTCACAGACAGCTCTGGATCCAGGTAAGGGAACTGCTTCCTCTCTGGGGAAAGCAAAATGGCAGAGTCTGCTCTCATACAAGACCTTGTGAGTCATTAAGGGATTTCTTAGCTGTGATCATTATTCAAGGGCTCAGTTGTCTGTTTCTGGTGCAAGGAAGTGGCATTCAGGAATTTGAAAGTCAATAGGAATTTAAAAGGAGACTTTTTCCATGCTTGCCTAAATTAGAAAAGAGTCTCAGCTCTGTAACATACTTGAGTAGGTGAGTTTATCATACTTTTGAGAGAGCAATGAGAGACGGCCAAAAGGACTTGAATTCCAGCATTGAACAATGTGGTCCGTGGTCTTTGGACCACTCAATCTACTCTTAATCTCAGAAATCACACACACACAAAAAAGATAAATCGTTTCTTTGGTATTATTTCTACAATTTGCAACCCCCATTGGGGTTCATTAGGAAGGCTTTAAGCATGAAGAGCAGAAGGATGAATTTGGAGGCTGAGTTCTCTTCCCAGATTAGGATTGTTTCTTGTTGCTGCTCAGCTGAAAGAATCACTTCACTTCCTTGGAAATGCGCATTTACTTCTTCATTCTTTGCTCATATTGCAAGCTCACGCAATAAGAAGACATGGATTTTGTCCTACGATAAATACTTGGTAGAAGTTCTTTCTGAATGTCACTCCAACACAAAGCCTAAAGAAGTTCCCTAATTCAGTTTTACTTCTCTTTATGTGAAATGAAAACAAGAAGCTCTACAATAAGCAGAGCAAGAGAGTAGCCAGTGGGTAATGAAAACGATTATCTTCTGAATTAGAACCAAACTTGTACTCAAAGGACAGCATGATCATGAAAGAGATTTTAATCCTTCTGCTGAATCTGTATTTGGTCTTCAGTGTCCAAGCCATTCGAGGTGAGTTTCAAATTTATATTCTCTTTTATCCTTCCATTATTGCCTTTTTTTTGTATCTGTTCCCTTGTTTCACCTAATGCTCTTCCTCGTTTTATCCTTGTTTTTCTGCTTCCTTCTGCCACCATCTTCTATGCTGCAGGAGAACAGGTATCTTGATCAAAACCAGCATCTAGCAGATACATGTGCAGACAAGTAAGTTGTAGGTCTAGACAGGTGAAATACTGGACAAGTGGATGAGATTAACCAGTTGACTGGTTAATGAGTGAAGGAATAGACCCTGATAGTGAAAACATAGGAAAATGAAGGGCTGCATGCATGATTCAGATGGTAGTGCACAGGAGTAGACACAAGTGGACAGACACAAGACGGGGTGGGGGGGAGGGAAGCTACCAACAGCAACATCCAGATGACTTGATTTTCTTCTTGTGGAATTGCTGACAGATAAAGAGACCATCTTCAATATCCATTGCTTGTGTTTCTGAGTTTAATGTCTTTCCTCTTCTGGTGCAATGAAAGCTACTTTTTATTTCTCCCTTCCCTTCCCTTCCCTTCCCTTCCCTTCCCTTCCCTTCCCTTCCCTTCCCTTCCCTTCCCTTCCCTTCCCTTCCCTTCCCTTCCCTTCCCTTCCCTTCCCTTCCCTTCCCTTCCCTTCCCTTCCCTTCCCTTCCCTTCCCTTCCCTTCCCTTCCCTTCCCTTCCCTTCCCTTCCCTTCCCTTCCCTTCCCTTCCCTTCCCTTCCCTTCCCTTCCCTTCCCTTCCCTTCCCTTCCCTTCCCTTCCCTTCCCTTCCCTTCCCTTCCCTTCCCTTCCCTTCCCTTCCCTTCCCTTCCCTTCCCTTCCCTTCCCTTCCCTTCCCTTCCCTTCCCTTCCCTTCCCTTCCCTTCCCTTCCCTTCCCTTCCCTTCCCTTCCCTTCCCTTCCCTTCCTCCTCCTCCCTTCCCCCTCCCTTCCCCTTCCCTTCCCCTTCCCTTCCTCTTCCCTTCCTCTTCCCTTCCTCTTCCCTTCTAATTTTATTTAGCAGAGCTGGGAATGGGAAATATCTCCTTGGATCACTGAGTGCACCATGTCTGCATCAAGACTTAGCCTGTACCCATCCTAAACATATCAGAATAAAAGTGTTGTCATAAGGTCTGCCTCATGGACATCTATTTCCAAGACAAATGCCAATGCCTGATGTCCGCAGTAGCTGGGGGAGTTATGTTGCTTGGCCCAGTGTCAATTGCAGCACATCACCCTTTGACATCTCTGAGGGAGAATGTATTACAATGTAGGTCATACTGGTCTCTTGGTATTCTGAGCCTTAGCCTTACATTCAGACCATCCCTTTCTACGTAGGATGCTCCATTTTCTGGTTGTTTTCGTAGAACTTATTTGCACTGCTTTTCAGTGGAAGATCAAAGTAAGGTCCTTCTTATGCTTGCTAGCTAAGACACCATCATATTTTTCTGACGGTTTTTGGCTGTAAAAAGCCCCTCAGCCAAGCTGATGGTAGTTCTCATCAAGAAAAATTATTTGAGAGAGCACACTCATGTTTATCCACAGACATCTCTGTCATCTGGAGATCATATGCCAGTAGTGTGGCACAGATACTAGCTTCAAAGAAAATAAAGAAGGAGAAGAAAGCAACTTGCTTGTACCAGGGGTGGCCTGTATTTTTCCATTTCACAATTGTGAGTTTAAAAAAACCAAGTTATCCCTGACAAGAGGTCTGGCCATTTCTGGGTCATAAATCTAGTTCCAACAAATTAGTTTGAGCATTATTCTGAGTTATAACAAGATTACTCCAAGAGCATCTCACTTTTACATACACCTTTCTAGTGTCATAACCTTTACTAGGAGGTTTGTGGTATAGAAGTCACATACAGCAACACACAAAGATGAAATGATCACCATATGCCTGCTGACCCATGGTATCTACTAGTCCCTGGAAAAAATGTGTTTGAAAAGTGATAACTTGGCTAGGGTTATCTGCCTTACAGGCACAAAGTTCTTACAAAATTGTTGTTACTTGTAGCTTGGTTTGGACACTTGTGTATTGTGGAGATGTGCAGAATGGCCACAATACTGTACATATTTTCACCAAGAGTCATCTTCTGGTGTCATGAGGAGAGTACTGTTATCAGTGCCTTCCCCATCCTGCTGGCAAAATCACTGTATCTCCTGCTATCTCTTGTTATTTACATTTGTAATGACTATCTTTTTGCCTGAATTCCTTTCTCAGAGAGTATCCCTATGAAGAGCTTGAGCTGCTACAACGACTACAGCTCACAGGTGACCTGCACATGGATGGAGCATTCAGAGGCTCATGCCCTCGTTGGTATGATTCTTTACCAAAGGGATAATATAATGTAAGTACCTGAAATGTGCTGTGCTAGATAAAAGTCCAAAGGGAACTTGGCCACAACTTGAAATCCTGTGGATCAGCAGTCAGGTTTTCAGAAAGCACGGCCACCTCTTTCTGTCATTGGGTTAAAGTAAATGTTGTGCCTGCTTTTGAGGCTTCTTCTAGGAAGGGAGGAATGAATAGAGTGTGCTAGTGGAGTTATTTTTATCACCTTTACAATTATTTTCCCATAATTTTGTTGCGGGATCATAGATATGAAATAAGATGGGGCATATAGTTTGCTATTAATGGGGTGGAGAAGATGGTGTCAGAACAAGTTTGAACCTGAGTGTTCTTTATAAATGCAAAAGGGAGGAGACATTCCCACTGTTATTTTGCCCATTTAGGAGCATCACTGAGAGTATGATTTTGATCACTTCTGAGAAACATGTATGGACTGTGTGTTTGTGAGATACAGAAGACTGTTAACTTCATCTGTGCTATCACTTTTCCTCCCAGAGATACTGGTCTGTTTGTGACAGTATCTCTGTCACATCTGTTTCCTTATGAAAAGGGAACTGAATCACCAGACTGGATCAATTGTGGGGATAAGAAAGGACAGAGGGGGAGGAATAGTCAAGAAAGAGAGGAAAACAAAGATGGAAAGCTGAGAAGAAAATTAATTAGAGTCTGGGGGTGCAGGAAGGAAAGAGGAAGAACTCCTGATTATATTGTAAAGAAGGGAATTAATAGACCTAAAATCAGTGGAAGGTCTTTGGAACAGGACCTTGAAGCTAATACTTCTGGGAAAAGATCGTATAAAATTACTTGGACCTTTGGAGGGTTCTCTAGAACATTGTTACATGATGGAGTGTGTGATCACACGGGAAACATGACTGAGTGAACTAATCAGACAAGCAGGTATTAAGTGTGGACAGCCACACAGCTGAAATCGAAATGGCCAACGATTAAAAAAGGTCAGCTCATAGATGAAGAATAGTTAACTAAATTCCAAACTGTAAGGTAATGATGATAAATAGAAAGAAATATCTTAAGGACTTCACAACCCTTGGGCTGACTCTTTTGTTTAAGCACACGTATGGTCAGTCCTACCCATACTTCAGGAATATCCCTGGTTTCCTTGCTAATACCCAATTTTTAAAAATAGCAGTAGTGCTGAATAATGCTTCCTGACATATAGTTGGCTAGGAGATGCCATCGTATCCTGGAAGACAGTATCTGGCCTTAGATATTCACAACTTAATATTTCTCATCTGAACGGGAACAATGGAATATACTGGCATGAAGCCATAAGCACAAAAACAATTCCAGAGGATACAAAAAGAAGCAACACATCTCTCCAGCCGCTCAGGCTACTGCAGGCACACAAAGCTTATCCTCTCCTGTCTAGTTTAAAATATTGTTTCTAATCTTCATTATATTCCTTGGCCTGGAGAAAGGCTATCTAAAAGGATGATTAACATTCTGGATGAAATCTTTAATGAATACCTAAGGTCCCCTGACAGAACTACTAAGGATACAGAAATACATTTTGGTTGGAGAATTTTTTTTTTATATGTCTTTCTGGGTCTGCAAAATTAATATCTTCAAGAAGCTAAGGATCATCAGAAACTTTACTGCCTTCCACTCTGAGTACAAGGTGCATTTCCATGACATTATTTTTCATCATACTATTTCTCACACAAAAAATATGAGATTACATAGTTAGGCTAAAAACTAACAAAAATAAACTGGTACCAAAATATAACATTCTGCTGCAAAACTTAGAAATGGGAAGGCATTTGACAAAAATCCTGGTGTTAAAATTGTTTGTCATATTAACTTGTGCAAAACAGGGCTAATAGGTACAGTGAGAACAGGATATAAGTGCCCGAATAAATTATAACAACAGAGTTGTTATAAATGGTTTCAGGCATTTAATTTTGCATTAACAATAGGTGTCTAAGTCCAATCTTTATAGATTATTTTCTCTATACACAGGGAGAACATGGAGATGTTTTGCAAACGCCAGACAGAAAATGACTTGCATGAGGCTCCAGACTCCTATGTGCACTGGGTTTGTCACAAAAATACAAACAATTTTGGAATAGGTGTAGATGATATTTACAGCTTCAAACCTAACAAGACGCTTCAAGCAGAATTAAATGTTGATCTTTTCCAAAATGGTAAGGATTAAACACCAAATTCTCATTTTCCAATGAATATTAGGGATCTTTGAGAATGTATTTACCATTCACTCAGGAAGTGAATTCCACCTCGAGAAAAATGCCAGGGAGTTCCACATTGACAGGATGGGGCAGGGAGGGGAGAGGGCAAGTTTCTGGGAGCAGCTGGACCTGGAAGAGGGACTCAAGCAGGAACAGTAGCATGGTGTGGCAGGGATAAGATACTCTGGAGATGGGGGAGCTTACCGAGGCATTTTGTTCCCCTCTTCATGTCCCTGTCCTCACTATCTCCTCTCATGGGTTGTACCTTCACCTTCCAGTTCAGACCCTCCCACCTCAAAATCTCTCAGTCAGCTTGAAGAGGTCAGGAGACTTCTTGCTGACCTGGAAAGCAGCTGATGGAAGCCAAGGGCTGGGCAATGCACTGGAGTACGAAGTCACCTACAAGCGGGAGTGGGAGTCCTGGGAGGTAAGAGCGGAGGAACTGGGCTGTCCTGGTTTGGGCTGCAGCCTTTTGGGTGGTTGAGAGCCTGAGGTAAACGTTGTGCAAATGAATGGCCTTTCCGTTCCCAGGCACTATGAGGCTACGCAACACATGTTGTTTCAGGTCAGGCGGAAGGGGCTCTCTTTCTGCTTGCAAGTAACTTGCCCAGTGAAATACCATTTGTCCTGACCTGAATGCAAAGATCTGTCCTTCACTGAAAAAAGCACTGCACTTGGTTTTGAGTTGGAATTGATTTTGCCCTGATTCCCTCCCAAATGCAACTGAAACACATTCCAACAGGAGTTTGTGGGTTCACGTGGAAAAATAGCAAAATACATTTGAAGCTTCTTCCCCTTCCAGAAGGTTATGTTTTGGGTTTTTTCTACACCTGCGTATGTTTCTGTTCTGTACCTGTCAGGCTGATCTTTAGTTTTTAAGAGAAGTATCTTGTCCAGATTCCCACACAATTCTGCACTGAGCAATGTTGGGAACTTGTGTAGTTGGTGCTGAAGACAACTGGGGCTCTGCAAGCTGCAGGAGCTGGCCCACCCGCTGGGGTAGATTGTGCCCGACGGTGCCTGTGCCTCACCCTGCCTGTGCCACGCTGGCAGCATGCACGCTGAAGCCCCTCTGGTATGAGAGCAAGGAGCACTGCACGACACCGTGGGCATGGACCCCATGTGTGTGGGACTGCTGGGAGATGCAGCCTGACAGTCACCTCCTCTGAACTCCTACCTTGTCTCCCCTCTACCCCTCTTCTCCATTACCCAACTCCCCAATATCCTCCCTGCCCTCTCTCCCTCCTTTCCCACAACAACAGAAAGCTGCCTCAGTCTTGCTCTCCAACACCACACGTTGCCATCTCAGCCACAAGGACCTTGTCCCAGGGAGCAGCTACATTGCCCGTGTGCGAGCCAGACCGGGGCAGGACAGTGGCTTCTCTGGGCAGTACAGCGAGTGGAGCACGGAGGTGTCATGGGAGACCCCTGAAGGTAGCATGGGATGGAGCGGGGCCGTGCAGGGGTGGAAGCGCTGGCTGAGAAGCCAGAGCTTTCCTGTCACTCAGCTTGCTCTCATCTTCTCTGAAGGTGGCCTTCAGCCCAGGAACCTTCGCTGCCTCTTCAATGGTGCAGATCATCTGACGTGCAGCTGGGAAGTGAAGAAAGCCATCACCACCTCTGTCCTCTTCGGCTTGTTCTTCAGGGCCACTCCAGCATCAGCGTACGTGCTCTGCCCGTGGCAGCATGCCTGTGCCTCTCGCATGGACTTTCTGCTCTGTCCCGTTCCCCCTGATCTCAGGTGACCCTGTTTTTCTCCCCTCAGAGAAGAGGAGTGCTCCCCTGTGCACGAGAAGGCTTTGTCCCACATCCCATATGTGGTCCAGAGCTGTGAGATCCCTGTTAGCAACTCCAGCCGTCAGAGCCAGTACCGCGTGTCTGTCCGGGCCAAGACGGAGGAGAAACAGATCGAAGCCTACAAGAACAGTGAGTTGCTGTGTTGTTTCTTGCTTCTCCGGGTTGTTTCCTGGAGAGGTGGCTGGCTGGGCAAGTGGGGCTGAGGCCAGCGGTGGTGAGGAAAAGTGTGTGAGAAGAGGAAGAGAGTGAGACTGATGAAGAAAGCAACTGCACACTGTGTCAGGTCAGAGGTCTGGGAGAGGTGGCTTGGAGGTGTGGAGTTCCTTGGTGGCACTTGTTCCTCTGAGGAAGGTGGTAGTGATGGAAACTGCTGTGCAGACATTTGGGTTGTGACCCAGAGCTCTTCAGTGAGTGACTTGTCACCATGCTGACTTCTCTGTGATTGACCTTCATGGGTGACACAGCTGTAAAGAGCTGTGGTGAGAGGTGTTTGTGGGGAGTGTGTCACTATGTGACTTCTCAAGAGCCAATGGAGCTTTTGCAGGTTTGTGCAGTGGCCCCTGGAGCACTGGATGAGGTAGGACTCCTCTGCTGAGTGAGGTGTGCTAGGTGGATCATCTCTGCCTGCATGTATTGCAGTCTTACAGTACTTAAAGGGGGCTTATAAGAAAGATGGGGACAGACTTTTCAGCAGTGCCTGTTGCGATAGGACAAAGGGTAATTGTTTTAAATTAAAAGAGACTAGGTTTAGAGTAGATAGAAGGAAGAAATTTTTCACAATGAGGGTGGTCAAACACTGGCCCAGGTTGCCCAGACAGGTGGTAGATGCCTCATCCCTGGAAACATTCCAGGTCGGGTTGGACGGGGCTCTGAGCAACCAGATCTAGTTGAAGATGTCCCTGCTCATTGAAGGGGCGTTGGGCTAGATGACCTTTAAAGGTCTCTTCCAACCCAAAGATTCTATGATTCTATGTATCTGGAGGTACTGGTGCTGCTCTTCACAGACTAAAGCCGGGAGAGCTCCTGCAGTGGGTGCAAATATTGGGTAGTAGATCCAAGAGAGCTGAAAATCTCTGGAAATTAGGTGGACCAGTACAGCTGTTTCAAATATTGCTTTAGTGCTTTTCTGTACACAAGGAATGCTGCCAATATTGATGTATATGGTTTTTCTGTTACTTACTGTGTCTACTGGTTTATTGAATTTGACTAGAAAATAAAGGGGCAGGGAATTAAGAAGTGCTAAAAAGCGGAGGCTTCTTACATTGTGTAAAACAACATTGCTTTCAGTCTCTGGAAACTATTCACAGCGGGGAAAGGGGGTGCTGGACCAGTATGTTGAGAAGTACACCGAGACATTCCGTGTGTTCCAGTTAAGGTGCTGCCGCCTACAAACGTGTCAGTAACAGTGACAGAGAACCAAGAGTATGAACTGAGGTGGATAAAACACACTTTGCAATATGGCTTCATAAAACAGAGGTACCAAGTCGAGTACTGGGAGAACAACCAACACGAAAAGGTAAGTCTTAGCAAGTGTGGGAGCCCTGGATTTCTTGTTGCTGGGCAGATGGGAAAGACAGTTCCTCTCACCTCCATCATTTGCGCTTCATTCTTCTCAGACTCTCCAGAAGTTAAATATCAGCAACGATGAACCTCCCTTCATCTTCACCCTGCAAA
>NW_010525567.1:72107-76883 GCF_000687285.1 Phaethon lepturus | reverse complement strand
AGCTTTTCACCCACCAGGACCCCCAAGTCTTGGTGGACTTGTTTGCACAAGTGCCTCATTGCAGCAGGGAGCAGGAACATTGGGATTTGGGGAGGAGGCCTGTGCCGTTACACCCCGCCTTCTGCAGTTCATCTCTTGCTTGTAAAACATCTGACCTGGGTGTCTTACTCTGAAGTCTGAGAAAGCCACCCCAATGCTGAGAGGACTTTCTGGGTGGAACGTGGGGGTGAGGAGCTGTGAGAAGCTCTGCCAAGCTCTGATGACTCAGCTGGGTGCTGAGCCAGATTTCAGAGAAGGTGCTGGAAGAAAAGGGAACATCTTGCACAGGGGCTATTAAGTCCAACTCTTACAACCAACTAGGATAAGGCAATTGCATGTTAGTTCATAAAATCCCCTCTGCCCAGAACACATGCTGTAGCTGAAGACTGCTTTTCAACAGCTCCTTTCCAGGAAAGCCAGAGGAAAGACCTGTTTCTCTGGTTTTTTGTGAAAATGAGGGACCCCATCACTTGAGCAAGAGAAACATTGCAGTCCAGCTGGCTGGGACTGTGGGCGATTCTCTTTGCCGTGATGTGGTAGCACCCCATGTTGGATGTCCTTCCATTAGAGAAAGGAAATCTAACTGGGCTCCCACCACCTCCTCCTCCTCTGAAGCTTCACAAAGCAGGATACCAGGCAAACTTATGATTCTGGTAATGTACCCCTGAAAGTGCCCCTAAAAATGCTACTGGGTTGGTGTTTGGTGGCTCTGCCTCCTGCCCTGTGGAGGATGCACTGTCTTTCTCTAACTAGCTACCATTTTCCATGATTTCTGGGGGGACTTTCTGTCTTGGAGGCCTCTTCCCTTGAGATGAACTTGGATGAATTGCCCAGCAGTTGCTGGTGGTGGGAGCTGTTGGACAATGAATGATTTCAAGGCTTTAAGAAATGGTTGATGTTGATTTCAGTGAAGTATAACTCATTTGAAGGTCCTTCACAGCCCTAGGGAGCTTTCCTCAAAGGTGAACTCGTAACCAAATTTAAAAATAAATATTTAGTGGAGGTTTCTTTGATAGCTGAATCAGCTTTGGAGTCAGATAAATAATTCTGAAGATTTCAGCTTTTGACCAAGCATCTCTACAAAACTGAGGTCTCAACACATCTCCACTTAGGAAGCCCCTAATGAAGTTGGCCCAGGCGCGGGTCACCCTTTCAAACCTTGGTGCCTGTCCATTGCGGGTGCATTTCTGAGGTCCAAACCAGCAGAATATGATGTTCAACAGTGCTCTCCTCAGCTCCTCATGTGTGTGCAGCACGTTTGTGGTGGCATCTTTTAAATAGAGAAAAGGAAGGACCTACTCAGCTGTGCGTGGGCAGACAGACAC
Organism: Phaethon lepturus; assembly: GCF_000687285.1. Classification (NCBI taxonomy): domain Eukaryota; kingdom Metazoa; phylum Chordata; class Aves; order Phaethontiformes; family Phaethontidae; genus Phaethon; species Phaethon lepturus. Next base: position 75,519 of record NW_010525567.1, on the reverse strand, counting down.
ATGGCAAAGGGGATGAGCTTCTGCAGTGGTCCTGGTCAAGATGTTATGGCTGCAAACTACATCCCAGCCCTAATTCTCTGTTCCCAACATCTCATTTTCTTCCATCTGCACCGGAGGGAAACCCCCATGTGATGATCTCAGAGGCGTGTCCTGAGGCTACAGGTGCAATTATTGCATTTCTGTGGCACCTCCTTCAAATCTTCAAAGTTTTACTTCTTCATTCCTAAATGTAGTGCCTTGTCCTCCCAGCTCCTGCGTGACTCTGGGGCAGGTTTTACAAGGAGAGGCGATGCCTTGTGTTAGACCAGCTGATCTGCGGAGGGAGGAGAGGGGAGGAAAGACGTGGAGGAGCTTTGGGGAACACACACCTTCAGGTCTGAGCCAGGCAGAGCGAAGTGGCAGCTAAATCCTAGTGGGAACAGTTATTCTGTGTGTAACGGCAGGGTAAGTCGTTTATTTGGGAGCAAAATGGGGGCATTGGCCGTAGGAGATACGCTGGCAGGTACACGAGAAGAGCCGTTCCTTCACAGGCGCTGCAGGGCGAGCCGCAGGGGGGGGAGCCGCAGCACCCCGTGCAGATGATGCTTTTACCGAGTCCCTCATTTTTAGCAGCACCCAGAAGACTTCCAAATGTCTGTTCCCAAGCTCTGCTTTTAGGAGGACCTGTAGCTCGAGCGCGGCGAGCAGGGCAGTTGCCGGGCTTTGCCGGCGGGTCCTTGCCCATTCCCGGGGCTGTAATGCCCTCTCGCGGCAGCTGAACTGGGGAATCCTTTCCTTTTACGTTGCTCAGCTTCCATGAACAATGTAAAAAGAAGCTTTTTACGTTTCTCTTGGAGGCTGCGCGCTGAAGACAGCCAGCACGCACCAGCAGGGACGAGGAGGTGGTCGTGACACGGGATTTGGTGCCCGGGTATGTCCGTTCCCCTGCCATCACCCCATCTCCAGCGTTGCTCCTGTCACATTTTTAAGTTATTATTTACATTTGGCAGCCTCCTAAGGCAAAGGTATCCCTCCCAGGCCAACGGTTACACGTGAGCCATCGAGGACAGGCCCTCTGCTCCCATCACAGCACAGGTCCCCGATGCTGGGTCTGCCGCCTGCATCAGCAGGGTGGGAGCTTGCCGACGCCCCCGTGCTTCCCCCAGGTCTGGTGGGGCTTTCTGGTGGGCCAGGTCCGTGCTGATGTACTGGCGAAGCCTGATAAGGCAGAAGGAGCATCTCCCCGCGGTGCCGCGGCAGCTGCTGGGTTTGGGGAAGGCACAGCTGAGCGGGGGCTCATCCCCTCCGAATGCAGCCATGGGTGAAGTGAACCAGGACCCGTCCCTCATCCCACATCTTGTGCTCCAAAACTGACTAACCTGCTTAAATCTGGGGCTGGTGGCTCTGCTGGCAGTCAAGGCCAAGGTCCCACTGGCCATGTGTGCAGCTGTAACGGTGTCCAGGACTCAAGCGCGCCTGGATCGTGCCGTGCAGGGCAGTGGGCAGGTAACAGCCCTCCGGTTTCTCACCAGTGGTGAGCTGAAATGCCCAAAGGCTGTTCCTGGGGGCCAGACTGGTGCAGGAGGGCAGTGAGCTGGGGGGCAAACCTCTCCCCCAGCCCCACTCCTCCTTTTTGTTCCACAAGCTCATGGCTGGGTGGATGATGGTCCCCTGGGTGGGAAGCATCCACCGCTTTCTTCTATTCCCTCTGTTTCTCAAACATGTCAGGCTCTAACACCACTTCTCACGCAAGGTCTTTGTGTTTTGTAGGCACCCCGGAGCTTTGGCAGCAGCCCAACCCAGGGACACTGTAAGTTGTCCCATCTCCTTTGCCACTATGAAGAAGCCAGCAGGCGGGTCCCAGCCCACGGAGGACCAGCGCAAGGTCAGAGGCGATGCTAGAGCAGAGGGAGATGGTGGTGTCCCCACATTGGGCACCATCCATCTCTGCTTTCCCCTTGCACTGGGGAGGGTGGGATGGGTGTACCCAGATGGGTACAAGATTTCGGCAATGCCACCGCCTGTGCTGGTATGCTGGGGAAGGGCTGTCTCATCGCCAGTGGTTCCCCCTGGCCAGCCAGGCTCTGCTTGCCTGGACCATCCACCCATGCAAAGGGTGAGAAGCACCCAGTGAGGTCTCTGTGCTCATCCTGGTGACGACAAGTGTCACCCCGAGAGCCCCTGTGGTGACAAAGCTGCAGTGCAAGCATCACAGCGGAGGCTGGGAGACATGGGGTGCAACATGGGTTTGAGAGCCCAAGTGGTGGGAAACACCTTTGCTGACCCAAAATGGAGCATCAGCTCTGAGTCCCCATGAAGCTCATTGGGGCTCAGGAGCATCACGCGCCGTGTGGTTCCCCGAAGGGCAGTCCATGTGGTTCATAACCCCAGGGTAGGAGGGCACCTGGCTGTGACATCCCCGCCGAGGAGCAGCAGGGTGTCCCCACCACCTGTGTGGGGACCATCAGGGAAGGGGCCAACGTGGTCCTCCAGATTCACCCACCAAAGAGGAGGGTGAGGCAGGAGGAGGCAGCACAGAGCGGCTGCCCTGGCACTCACTCCATCATGGTCCCCCTGCACCCTTTGCCACATTGCATTTCTTGGGCGCAGAAACATTTGGCCAAGGGCTGGTTTATCGGACCCTCTTCTTCCTCACCGGTCCTTGAATCTGCTTTTCCCCTCTGAGTCTCCCTTGGCCCTTTGGGGTGACTCAAGTTGCATCCTGCCGGGTGCGTCGCAACCCCCTGATTTCTGCCAGGAAAGAACAAAATGATGCCATTTCATAAAGGACAGCCATAAAATAGAGAAGAAGAAGGGTGAGGACCTTCTGTGTTTCTGTGTTTCTGTGTTTCTGTGTTTCTGTGTTTCTGTGATTCTGTGATTCTGTGATTTCTGTGACCGTTTGTAGAATTGGCTGAACTTTGAGGTTGCAAGCTTTCATCAGAAATTGGAGAAATTAAATTCTTCACACAATTGAAGAAGGAAGATTTGGCAAAGTCTAGAGTCAACGCTTTGAAGGGCGATGCGAAAGCTGCCGCGGCCGCCCTCCACCCACACGGCGCAGCTGGTACCTGTGCCGGGGGGCCGGTTCCCCGCGGTCGTGCTGCAGGGTGGATCCCTCTGGTCCCTCCTTGCTGCCCGCCCCAGGCATGCGGCTCACTCAGAAACGACGCTCAGAGTCCGTCTCTGAGCCCCGGGACTCAGCAGTAGCCGCTTGGCAATTTCGGCTGCCTGAAGTTGATGTTTTGAGTTTAAATTCCGACGCTTGGGGTAAGTTTTGCACCTGATGGGTCGCACACTCCAGAAGAAACCACCGTGTCTTTGGCACGTCTCGACGGGCTCTGCACCGTTATTTGCAACCGCTGCCATCACTCGGGAAGGGACAGCAGCATTTCTTGGGAGCAAGTGGGCTTAAAAATAACTCGGATCAATC
>NW_010525567.1:69048-71995 GCF_000687285.1 Phaethon lepturus | reverse complement strand
TGCACGGTGCCTCGGCTTTGCCCTGAGTTTTCCAGCACCGACGCCTCGGGCGGCTGATGCTCTCCCTGATTTTTGATGTTTCAGAGCCATGTGTCAAAGGGTTCGGGCTGGGAGATGGGGAGGAAGACCCCACTGCAGCCTCGTCCCCTGGGGCTCCGCGTGAAGCTGGCTGTCAGCATCTTTGTACTTGGACATGCCGCACGTTGCGAGTCTGGAGGCATCTCTTAGGATGGGGCTTGGAGCCGCTCAAAGTCCATTTCTCCGCCCAGCCCATCCTCTGTGCCTCCACCGACTGATGCTTCTGCTTTTCGGTGGGATACCTCTCGCTGCAAGAGGCAGACGCTGCTTGCTGCTGCTTGCCCGTGTCCATGGAGTCTGTGCCCACACGCCGCCATCCCCCGGGAGAGCGAGGGCTGGAGTTTGGATCAGTTCAGGTCACCTCCTCCTTCTCCCCCCCTGCCCCTCCCTTATCATTTCTGGAAACGCCAACGCCATAACTGGTGCCATTTCGGTAATTAGTCTCGTGGGGACGTCGTTACCTGCATGAGTCACGGGCTCTCAAGGCTCTGCAGCGGCTCGTTGTGCAACCGTGCAGGGGTGGGGGGACACCCGAGCACAGCCCGGGGAGGGGGACGCACACTGGCCCCTTCATGGGGCCAAGGCAGGGCATTGCAAGAGGACAAACGTCCCGAAAGGGGTAGGACGTAGGGTGGCAGGGCGTGCAGGTGGGCACTTCCCAAGGAAACACTCCACGTCGTGGCTGGCAGTTGGGCAGGGAGACCAACCCCGCTCCCTGCTCCTGCCATTTTCCTCCTGGTTCTGTATCTCCTGGCACGGACGGAGGCAAATCTCGCCTGGGGTTCAAGGCTGACCTGCCCCGCTGATACCCTCAGGGCGGTTTGTACAGCACCGGTCCCTTGCGGGCATTTTCTTTATGGGCTCATAAACTCCAAGGCTGGGCTTGCCGGTGGCAAGGCTCCAGCAGCTCCTCGCTTGCCTTCGCTGGGCTGGGACGCTGACTAGGACTCCGGGCAAGGGTTTTGCGGTTGAGATAAGCTGGTGAACTCTGAGCTGAAGATACCGAAGCCAGAACAGCCTCTGTCCGGCCGGTGAGTCCTTTGCCGGGTGTTTGCAGAGCAAACTGTGGCCCTGAAGGCTTTGCATCTCTATACCCAGAAGAAAGCAAAACCACGGCATTATTTTAGGGCAGAGAACAGGGATATTTGGGCGTTTCTTTGCTTGTTAGGAGCTGAGGCTATATTTATGTTTCAAATGACTTTTTTGGGGGCACTTCACTGCAGGAAACTTTTGGGCTGCTGACGTTGCTCAACCCTGTCCCCTGATCCCCCACGTATCGCTTAGAGTCCATCCACGCCATGAGGATGCAGCAGCTGGAAGAAAAGCAGCCCAGGAAAGGATGACAGTGAAGAACACTCAGAAGGTGTTTTGGGGAGCGCTGACCTTGCCCACTGGCAGAGCAAAGCTCTTGGGCTCTCTGGGCTCTCCACTACTCCTTAAACTTGCCGGGCCACCCCCATGCCATGCCTCCCCTGGACATGGACCTTCAGGACCTTAGCGTGGTCCCGTGATGAAGCTGGGCTCAACACGGCCACAAATTTATGAAATCAGGAGAAAAATCCCGTGGATCGGCTCTGGAGATTAAAACTGCAAGGTACCTGGAAAAGCTGCTGTTGCTGCTCCCTGCAGTGCTCCCCCGACACCCGTCAGTGCCATCAGCCTTCTTAATCTCACCCTTTCCTGCCCTATTTATCAGTCTTCCAGAACTCAGACCATAAAGCAAGTAATATTTCTAGAGGCTCACACATGGCCCCATGCCTAAAGAGGAGTAAGGACTCCAGCCAGCTGAGCGTTAGCTGGAAGATGATCAGCAATAAAAACAGCTGCTTCTGCCTTGCGGTTCCCTCATTTATTTAATATTCCAATTCCAAAGAGAGATGATGGTATTTTAGGACCAGAATTAGCAATACTGCTTTTAAAGTGGAACTCTCTTATACTTTCTGCTCGTCATTAGGTTTCAGAGTGAACCAGGCTGTCATCTCTGTAGCTCATCTTCTAGTTAAAAATTTCTGTTTGTAACATTAGCTGCCCAAAAGCTGCTGGGCCGTTGTCGCTGCCCTGTTCTTCCCCTCTCCAAACTGCGAGGGCAGTTTGCTGATTTTGCTTTTGAGGGACACTCGGATCCATCTTTTCACCCAACAAGAAAAATCCCAATGTGAGAGACAGCAGGGACAAAAACCCTGCACCAGTGGTGTTTCAGAGAGCCCTCCAGGGCTGGAAGGGATGTTTCTTTAGCCTCTCGTGCAGTGAAGAGCTTTTTAGGAGCAGGAGGAGCTGCGTGAGGTTGTGCAGCTTCCTAGCCTGAGTAACTTTACAGATGCCTTTCTGAAAGTCCAGGGCACGCTGGAAGTTACAAAATTCAACAGCACAAACTGCTTTTGTTGTGCTGAGCTGCTCCCTCTCCCCAGGAAAGGAAGTTATGTCTCTAATAGGATTTGGATATTAAAGTCCAAAACTGTTGCAAAAAAGAGGTAAAATAAGCAGGTTTTGCATCTGGCGTTGCTCAGAAGTCTGGTGCAGCGGAGTCTTCCCCGGGGCTTACAGCCGTGGGAAACATTTCCCTGGGGGAAGTTCGGGAGTTTTAATTCTGAGGGTCAACAACAGCACATCTTGCCCAAACCTCCTTCGGGATATTTCCTCGGACCCCATCCCTTGGACACCTGATTCTGCCCTGGTGGGATCTGAATGGCAGCCTCTCCTCTTCTGGTGGCCAAGGGATGAATCAAACCAAGGTCCACGCGCAGGTCCCTGGCGTCTCCCAGAGCCATGCGGCGAGCAGCTGCCCGCGTCCCATGAGGAGACGTTAATTTTTCCAGCCTTGGGGATTGAATTTATTAAGCCCGACATGGCCCCTCCTACCGTGGGAGGG
>NW_010525567.1:68635-69017 GCF_000687285.1 Phaethon lepturus | reverse complement strand
CCCTCCGGGGGGGGCGGCGCCCCCGCCAGCCTCTCTAATACCGGGTGTCACACAGCGGTGCCACCATTTGGGTCCTGGAGTGTCACAAGCAAAGGACACAGCAACCCAAGTGCGGCAGAAAGCAAAAACAACCCCTCCATGTGCACCCCGGCGAGGTAAGTCACCTCTCCTAACTCTTAAAGATGCTCCTGCCTGGTGAAATACATCCCTGCCTGCTCTTCCCTGCCTGCCCGAAAAGTTACCACCATGGGGCGGGTCTGGGGGGCACTTCTTTGAGTTTTCCTTTTTTTCTTTGGATTTTTGAGTGTGTTGGTTGGGATACGACCGCGGGTATTTGACCCGGCTCCTGCCCGGATTGCAGCGAGAAACAAAGCCCAAAGAG
>NW_010525567.1:68385-68594 GCF_000687285.1 Phaethon lepturus | reverse complement strand
GGTGGGGGGGGGGATTGGGGGGGGGGGGGGGGGTCCGGTGGCTGGTTGGGGAGGAGAAGGTGCTCAGCAGTCCGGCTTCGCTCTTGGGGTCTGTGCTGGAGGAGTTGGCTGTGACCTGTTGAGGGGAGAAAGGGGAGCTGGGATGAGACGTGAGCGGTGGGTGGCTGGAGGGGGGGGTGGAGCCGGGGCCGGGGGGGGGGGGGAACGGC
>NW_010525567.1:65559-68352 GCF_000687285.1 Phaethon lepturus | reverse complement strand
GAGCATTTGCAATGCTTGGGATAAAGGGCTGTTTCCATAGTAAAAGGGGGAAAGGAGCCTCTCTCTTTCTTCCCCCGGGCTCGCCGAGCGTGTGAACGGGGAGGTCGGCTCGGGAACAAATAACCCATGAAAGGGTAACATCTGGGAACAGCTGTAAATAATCAGGACCTGGTTGGAAAGGCTGGAAGCAACCCTCTGGCCCACCGTGTGCCCCGCCACTGCTCGTCACCTTGGGAGTTTTGATGGGCAACTCTTTGGAGAGCAGCTGAAAGCAGGATTTGGCCCTGGCTTAGCATTAGTCTGCTGCTGTTGTCTCAATATTTCCACTTTATTTGTAGGCATAACCATAATTAGCAGTGAAACGGGGGAATTTTCACTTCTAGGAAAAAGTGAATTTTAATTCAGGGTCGGGCGCGCAGCTGATATGAACCTGGGGACCGGCACCAGGCCAACTTTGGGTTGGATAGAGCAAACTTTGGTTAGCTGGAGCTCCATCACCTCCTCTTCTCTTCTACGCTTTCTTTGGGAATCCTGATCCCACAGTGTAAGTCTTTCAGGACTTACCCTCTGGCACGTGATACCAGGTGGAAGGGCAAGAAAGAATGGAAATAATTTCCTACAGCTGCTCAAAGCTTTTAAGCTGCCTTTAACAACAACCAAAAAAAAAGCATAATGTACCGTGGGACCAGCTGTATTTTAATTAAAAAAATGTTCTGAATGTGAAGCGAGCCAAAGCTCTTGCTTCCTTTCCAACTTTGCTATTGAAATGTTTAAAAGGTGTGCAAGATTTCCAGGGCAATTTGAAATCTTTGCAGAGAAATACAAAGCTGGGTTTCACGACCAGTCCTGTGACTTTCTTCTGCCATGACATGGGACCGAGGAGGTGACCGAATGGTGTCGTTTGAGATTTATGTGTCATTTCTGCTGATGACAATGCAGCTCGTGAAATTTGGTGGTGGTAGGTTGTTGTGGGGCTACCTGCCGCTTGCAAAGTGCTTCTGTGCAAGTTGTTACCGTACAGTCGCGCTTAGTGTGATAAAGTATCAGCCAAAATGTAGGAGAAAGCTTTTTTTTAAGGTTTGTGGCCCTTTGACGATGTGCTCTTCACCTCCTTGCCGCGCGGGAGCCCAGAAGCCCTCCTTTCAGGCAAACGTTTCTTGTTGTGTGCAAAGGGCCTCAGAAGTCACCACCCCTCAGCGGAGACACGTGTGCTCCTGCCTCCCCGCAGCGTGGAGCAGAGCCTGCCCGGTGGCCAAGTCCCAGCTCGGTGACTTTGCGTGGGGGACAGGCTGGAGGGAAGCCGGGGACGGTTGCTCCCTGCCGACTGCGACGCTGCGCGTGCCTGCAGCCGTAGCCCGGCTTCGGTCCCAACCTAAGTCCACGTCTTGGGCTATTTTGGAGGATGAGGTCCGTATCTCATCTCGGAGCGACCACCTGTGGTTTGGCTTGTAGGACTGCCCCGGAGACCTCTGTGGTGTGCGATAAATGAGGGTCTTGGGCTACTTTTCAGAAGAGCAGGTAGGATAAGAAGTTGGGAAGGTCCTTTGGGCTCCGTATCTTACCAGGAGGAAAGAAAGGGAGCCGGCGTGGGTAGAGCAGCTTGGAGACATGACCTGTGATGCACCCTGGACCATGCCTTCATGGCAGGATGAGCTCTGAGGGCAGCGTTGGGCTTGGCTGCACGTTGCAGCCTCTGCTCCAGCTACGGACACCTTGTGTGAGAGCTGAGCAGGCTGCCTGCAGGTGCTCATCTCATCAGCACCTTGGCCTCACCGTGTTCTTCATGCGCTGGACGCTGCTCTCCCAGCAGCGTTCAAGGAGGACCCACAGCTGGCAGCTTTTTGTGGCTGAGGGGTTGGCATTTTATAAGATCCCAGTAAACAGAGGGGAAAATGAGCCTTGGCTCATGTTCCCTGTGACTCTCCTCACCAGCAGAACATTGGCATCTGCTGAATTTCTTGTCCTCTCCAGGAAAAAGGAGGGAAGAAGAAAGAGTGATCCTTCAGAGGGTTGAACAGATTGAACATGCCAATGTCCTGCTCTCATACTGGTCCTATTCTCCCCTCATTGTCTGCCTTGCAAGTCTTTGTGGTGTCCCCAGGGAAGATGCTGTGTTAAGCACGAAGAGGATCTGCTCTCAGGGTCAGGACGGACTCTCCATGCTCCTGGCCCTGGTCCTTTCTGGTGGTTGGGCAGTTGTAGCCTGTGTGAGCGCACATGATGCTGTAGCAAGAGAGAGATGAGGAACCCTGCCCTGGGACTCATCCTCTGCAGGCCTGGTGCCAAGGGAAGGCTCTTGGAGCCACCACAGTGTGACAGGTCTTCTCTTTAGTCAACACTTGCATGGACAGGTAACAAGGGCAAGAAGTTAACGGTGATGGTGGTGCCCTATAACAGCAGCAGGCAGGGACATAGGGCAGGGTGGGTGGGGGGAATGTTTACATGTGTGAATGAGGTTGTAGCTGCTGCCCGTGGGGCTGGTTTTGATGTGAACTCCACTGTTGGGTGCAAGAAGAAGGAAGAACATATCTGCAAGCAGGGCACAGCACGGGAGCAGCTCAGAGCATCACCGTACGCCTGCACACGCAGGCTGGAGTCTCACTGCTTGTGGAGAAATGCTCTGGAGTCAGTCCCTTCCTTGCTCTCCTGCTTAATTTCCTCTTTCTCCAATGCAACTGTGAGCAATTCCTTGTTTCTCCAGCCTCCAGCTGCTCTAATTAGGCTGGAAGGTTTTCAGTCCCCGAGAGGTTTGTGCAGCGCTGAGCCTCTGTGGCCGTTACGGGTCCGGGTCCT
>NW_010525567.1:42747-65528 GCF_000687285.1 Phaethon lepturus | reverse complement strand
GCGGCCCGGGCTGCCGCCGCTGATTCAGTCTGGTCCTTTCGGCAGCTGAAATCACTGAACTTATCTTGGAAGGTCTCCAGAGTTGGAGAAATAAAAGACACTTTAGAAAAGGGGGGAGGGGGGAAACTGGCAAGAGCAATTGCTTTTTGAAAGGCTATTTATTTCTTAAGATGTACTTGCTACTGATTAACCTTTGCTCCATGATCGCTTTAATTGATTCATGCCTTAAAGCAGTCAGAAAGGTTCTGTGGGGTTATGGTGGCTCTCTCCTAAGTGCTCTCTTTCCTTGCAAAGCTTTTAAAATTTTTTGGTTGAGCAAACCCCATTTTTTGCAAGAAATGCAGGCGAATGACACTGACCCTTTTACCTTCTGCATCCCCCATCTTAGAATAGAATAGTTTGGGTTGGAAGGGACCTTTAAAGGTCATCTAGTCCAATCTTAGCGCTTCACCGCTGTGATTTCTTCTTTCCCTCCCTGCTGCCAGTTGGCAACCTGCTACCAAGCTGAGCCTGTTCCATATTCCTCTGCAATTCATGGTGAATGCTGGTTTGGGGGATGATTTTTTGGCCCTTCTGTGAGCATGAGTCACTATGGGGTTGGGAACTGCTACCCTCAACAAGCCTGTTGGTGTCTTCCTTGCGGTCCTTCCCGTGGGACCATCTGTGCTCCCCATGGCTGCTTCCTGGAGAATTTCATGGAGAATGAAATTTTTCACCTGCGGTGCATGGAGAATTTCTGTGGCTGCCCTTTTCGCGGCAGCAGGGATCGACCCACAGCCAACGGGGAGACAGCTCTCTGGCAGTGGTGGCCTCGGCCTCCCCGTGCTGCTGGCTGGGTGACAACAAGTGGCCCTGACCACCTCTGTCCCTGCAGAGAAGGGGGTGAGACGCAAGTGGCAGAAACCGCCGTTGGGAAAGCGGTGCTCGGAGGGCTGGAAGGAAGCGAAACGCGAGCTACAGGTGAGAAGAGCTTTAGCAAAGACCCAGAAAACGTTGTCATCTGGAAGTGCCACCAGGGCTGGTGTCGGGAGAGCCTGTGTGGGACGTCAGGGGCTCGCCTGCTGGTGCAGCAGTAACCGCAGAGCCCTCGTGCCTCGAAGCGGGCACAGACGTCCAGGCGCCCGTCCTCCAGCACCGCAGGAGCTGAACCGAGCAGGGCAAAACTGGGCAGGGCAAGGTCCATGGTGTGCTTGGCAGCGCCTGGCTCTCCCTGATCCTGGGAAACACTTTCCTCATCCCATTAGCTGATGTCTGCCTGGTCTGAGCTTTTCTATGGGGGGATCTTCCAGGTAGCCATGGACTTTGGTGCCCGTTCCAAGGCAGCTTGTCATGCAGAGGTTCCTTGAAGGTGAGCTGGAAGGGTCACAGGGCTGAAGTGGGCTTGCTGGGTTTGAGTGATGAATGCCTTCGTCTTGTACTGGGTTTGTGCCCTGGCACTCTGGACCTGTGTGGGACGGTCATCCGGCCTATTTAGACATCTGCCCTTGGATGACCTGAGTTGTGTCTGTTCCTCTTCTCTGGCCGTAGTGAGAGCTCAGGGCGAACACTCAAACGCAGAGGAGATGAGTCCAACTGCTCTTCCAGGAAGACCAAGGGAGGAATGAAAACATCCCCCCCAAGCTCTGCAACTAAACAAATTACTCCCTTCGTCCAGGCTGCCGGGATGTGAGTGCTGCCGGGTGCTGATCCACACAGCTGACTGTGCTGGATGTCCTGGGCCCTGAGGAGGTCCATCAAGGTTCTGCCCACGGGTTGTCTACACTGATCTTCCTGCCTTGCTAAGCAGACTCCGTGGCTCTCACCAGCGGATGGACAAAAATGAAATGAGCTGTACAGTCCTCATCTGCTGCTCTTGTCGCACTGCTGGCGCAACCCTCAGTTGGGAAGGGTGGCAGCTCCGCTGCGTCCATAGATTGGTGTTAGGTCAGGGGATTTGAGCGTGGGTCTTGTGTGTCAGACTATCCTTTTGCTCTGAAGTGGGTTCAAAAGTTTTCTGAGGCGGCTTATGCAGAAATGTGGTGGTGTTTAATTAGCTAGAAAGGATTTTTCTCTGGGAACAGCAGAGCCGCATTCTTGCGGTGCAAAAATGGTCCAGCCCAAGGATGCATTTGATAATAACTGTAGATAACTAAACAGAGAAGCCTCTGGCTGGTGGCATGGAAAGCATCCTTTCCTCCCTTTTCCTCCCCTCCTTGCACGGCTGTTTTGCTCCAAGGCTTGAACTTTAACACCCGCAGCTTGGGGGAGGGCCAGCGCTGGGGGCTTCGGCGTGGTGGCCATCCAGGGCCCCTGTCCTTTGTCCGGGCTGAATAGCACTCCGCAGAGCTGCTGCGCAGAGGTATGCGATCTGCAAACCTCTTTTCTTCCCCGCTTTTGGCTGACGGACAAAGTCTTCCCTTGGAGACGATGCTCGCGGCGGTGCGTTGCCCTCGGTGGGGCTGTGGGGCCGGAGAGGGTCCCCCACGCTGCGTCCCAATCTCCGTGTCTCCCCTTAACAGCAGGGCACAAAGAGCCGCTTAGGCATTCACAGGAGCAGAGGGAGACCCGAGCCAGGGCATGCTGAATTGCACAAAGTAGGATTTATCTTCAAAGAAATATTTTCTCCCTTTCTGAGCCCTTTTTTCGCCCCCCCCCGCGTTTTCCCCCCCCCCCCCCCAAGGGATTTATTCCTCCTCCTCTCCCCCCCACCCAGGCAGGCTTCGAGCCGTGGAAGCACTTTTTGCCTCCCCACAGTGGCTTTTCAATGGTGGGAGAGTGACTTCTTAGACAGCCATGGGCCACCCAGGGGCAAAGCCCAGGGCTGTGCCCCACGTGCTGGATGGGGCTGAGCTGAGCATGGCCGCACGCGTGGTTGCTGGTGGTGTTGCATGGCCGCAAGCACAGTGAGGACAAAAATCTTCCCTTCTCCTGTCGACCACGCTGAAGTGTGGGGAGCAGCATTTCACCCCAATTTGGTCAGGCTGAGTCTCTATTTTCAGCCTTGACCTGGAGGTATGAGCTCACCGATGCTCCTGATTCCCTCTTTGGGTGAGCAAAATGACACCTAGACATGGACATCTCGCTGCTGCCAGCTGGGACCAACATCTGGCTGGTTGGTGGAAGGTCTCTGTGCGGTCACAGCTGGAAGGTGGCTGTTCCTTACCCCTTTTGGGGCTAATTTCTGCCTCTGCTCACTTGTACTGCCCAGAGGAAAGGTGCCAGCTTCCCCAAAGGGCTGTCCTTATGGAGGGAACCCAAGACTGAGCTAAGGAAGGCTATAACCCAAGCTTCTGTGTTATATATCAGCTATATGAAGGAGCTCAGGGTCAGAAACAGAGGGAAGGCTCTGCTGCTGGGTCTGGCACCAACAGGGCCAAAGCTACCTGTGCGTCATGCCCATTTCTGTGATGCTGGGAGAGTGCCCGTGGACCCACGAACACTTAGCTTAGAGCTTTCTCACACCTGGAGCCACGTGAGTACACCCAGGGAAAGCAATTCTTAAAAAACACCTCATCTGAGCCATTTCATACAGGTGAATATCTGCTTTTTTAAATGAGATTTCTGGTGTGCCTGAGATTTTCAGGCCATTCCATGGCCAAACTGGACCCTATCCACATTTTAGTGCAGAGGAAAATATGGAAACAGACCTGAAAGTACAAAAATCTGGTGGTTTTGGGTCAGCATTTGATGTCAGACTTTGGGATTACTTTGTTACCCTCAGTCAGAATCTCTTCTCCTCCATTACCATCAATAAAGCTGACAGCAATTGCTGCTTCCTGGGGCTAGAAGAGCACCTTGGGTTGGACACAGGTCACCCTTTCCTCCCCTTGGGACTGGAACATTGCTTCCCCAGAGCAGCAAGGGCTAGCATGCCCCCTCCCCACTCATCAGCTGGACCCACCTTGATGAAGTGGCTGCAGCTTTAGTCCTTGGGACCATGGACACCCAGGGCTGGCATGGTCTGATGGCCACCAAGCACGCTTGGGTGGTGGCTGTGGGTGACCACCTTTGCTTGAGTGATGCAGTGGAAATTTCTAGAAGGACAGTTGGGGCTGTTGGGACTTTCTAGAAGGAAGAGGGTGAGGTGCAGCATTCTACTAGGAGGGTTGGGGCGGGCAAGACCTTCCAGAAGAAAGCAGAGCAAGGTGGGAGGACCTCTCTAGAAGGTATGTGGGGTGGACCTCTGTAGAAAGAAGCTCTTAGTGAAAAACAATTTAAACCCAGACTCCACTGAACAGCTGTGCTGGGAGTAACCTCCTGTTCGCTCTCAAAGGAACGTTTCCCTAGCTGAAACCGTCCCCATCAGTGCCAGACCTGCGCTTTTGTTCCTTGGAACGGAGGGATGATGGTGGCGTGCAAACCTCTGCAGAACCGAAACCACCTGGCCCTTTCAGGAGGTCTCTGAGTAATAATAATGGATGGGAATATGCTTGAGTCCAGCCAAAGGTGTGACATTTGTGAAAAGTCTTTGTCCACCACTTCTTTTTCTTCCTTTTTTTTTTTTTTTTTAAGCTACTATTCATCAGCTTTATTCAAAACACTCATTATGCTCCTAGCGGGCGAGAGGGAAAATCTATTGTAGCACGGTGAGACCCTTGTACAACCACGGTGATTTCCCCTTGCCTGTTTCCACAGGAAGCTGAAAGCATTTGTAAAAAACCCATTGTAAATGCTCTGAGGCTTGGCCAATGATTTCCCTGGCACACATTTGTTAACATAGCCCGCAAAGTGCTTTGAGGATGAAGAAAAACAGTTGTAATTTCTAGTGACGATGGTTATGATTAAACGAGGTTTTTTTCAGTGGTTGTGGAACATGAGTCATCCCCAGGGACCAGACATTAGGGACAAACATGTTCCAAGCATGACAGACTGTTGGGAGAGGTACCTCGAAAGAGTAGAGAGACACCAAACAGTTTTGGGGGAGGGTTGGGGGAGAGAAAAAATTGATCTCTGCACGATATGTTTCAACTCTGGAGCTTTATTTCCTCTGATGGTCACTCTGGAGTAAAGCCAGGGATTAAGGTGCCTTTTCTACCCTAAATTCTCATGGCCAATATGTAGCTTCATTATAAGATTAATAGATCCCACCTTGGAGAGAGGCTTGCTTCACCATGCAGCGTTACCAAACCCGTATCACTCATCCACAGCCATGGGGGTTCCTCAAGGGCTTGTCAAATTGACCCCATAGAGTCAACTGGTTGCCTCAGAAGATCTTGCCCTAAAGCATTTGCATGCAACCACAAATGAATCCTGGTCTCAGCAGGCACTGGGGCTGAAAACTGAGCAGGCCATGCCAACCGTTTCCAGCACAGCTCTTGCTGGGTGTCTGACCTTTAGACTGTAGCGCCAAGAGTCCTCTGTGGTGGGGTAAGGCCCTGTGCATCAGGGACCGTGCAATGGATGCAGCACTGCAGTTCTATTTGTAGGTTAATTTGGTTGAAAAGGGTTTGATGATTTCTGTCTGTTCAAAGTATGGTGGCATATTACAAACTATAGGGCATTAACCCTGGTGGAAACCTCCCTATTGCTTTGAAAACCACAGCCATTGCGTTTTGGAGGTGTACACAACAAATTAAATGGAGAAATATTGTCCCTGCAGTCGCAGGAGCAGTTGTTCCTTGTCAACCCCTTCTACTTCCACACTTGTTCGTTGTTTCCTGTGTTAAGCCCTGTTGTTTCTTTGTGCTAACGGCTGTGATCTTCACCTCAAAGCCAACAGCTAATCAATTCATGAGATGTACTTTGCAAGTGTTTGTCCCAGCCTGCACATACTCCCTGGGATCCCACACAGAAATAAGGTATAATTAGGGCTTATAAAGAAACCGTTGAAAGTCTTAGTAACAAATTGTAATTATCAACTGCCAGGGAAAGGAGAGGATATAGAGTCCCTAATCATAGGGAGATTATAATTAGCTTTATTTTATTTGATCCTTTTTCCTTTCCTGTGTTAAACCTCATTAATTCCCTGAAAATGGGGGTTATAAGAAAGACAGGGACAGACTTTTTAGCAGGGCCTGTTGCGATAGGGCAAGGGGTGATGGTTTTAAACTAAAAGAGGGCAGGTTCAGACTAGATCTAAGGAAGAAAATTTTCACAGTGAGGGTGGTGAAACCCTGGCCCAGGTTGCCCAGAGAGGTGGGAGATGCCCCATCCCTGGGAACATCCCAGGTCAGGTTGGACGAGGCTCTGAGCACTCTGATCTAGTGGAAGATGTCCCTGCTCATGGCAGGGGGGTTGGACTAAGTGACATTGAAAGGTCCCTTCCAACCCAAACTATTCTGTGAATCTATGATCCTATGAAAAGAAACTGAAGGCAGATGATGGTGAAATAAATCACAGAATCACAGAATCATTAAGGTTGGAAAAGACCTTTAAGATCAAGTCCAACTGTCAACCCAACACAACTATGTCCAATAAACCATGTCCCAAAGTGCCATGTCTACATGTTTTTTGAACACTTCCAGTGATGGTGACTCCATTGCTTCCCTCTGCAGCCTGTTCCATTTGGCAGCCTTTTCCAGGGATCCTAGGCTGTGATCCAGAGCCTTGGGCAGAAATGCAGGTTTAAGGGGTGCTCTTTGCTGAGCTTTTCTGACTGGTGGCAAGGTCAGTCTGGAGCTTGTGGTGATGGTGATCAACCAGCAGATTGCCAGGAGGCTGATTTTACTCCTTTGCATCTGTTGGTGCGATGCTGTGGAAGAGTCCCAGGTGGAAGGGCAGGAAGTGATGCCCCAGTGGTGGGATGGCACCAGAACTCCCCACACAAGGGAGCTGCAGGTGCCGGCGAGGCTCAGCTCAGGCTCAAGGCACCTCCCTCCCCTAGCATGGGGTTCACTTTCTCTCCAAATCCCTTAAGTGGACATCACTCCTATCTCCTGCCTTCCTACACCATCATGCTCAGGGCATGTTGGCCATGCTCAGGGGCTGAGAAACAGCCATCTCCATGTCCCTCACATGGCTGCTGGTACCAACGTAATTTTTTTTTCCCAATTCTCTTCTTGCAGCAGACTGGGAAGTGTGTTTATAATATCTGAAAAGAGCCCTGCACCCACCTGCCCATGTGTTGTAGGATATTGTGTTGGAGAAAGGTGGTTAGATGCAGGAGAAAGGAAAAAGAGAAAGACTTAAAAGTCCCAAGGAAAAAGCTATAGGGCAATGCCAAATCTGGCTGCCGTGCCAGTTTACCCCTCGAAAGATGGATGCTCTACCTCTACAGCACCAAAAAAGACAAGGATACTCTCTCTTTGCTTGTGCCTCTCAAGCAAGCTCGGCTTGCAGCACCTTCTGTATTGAGGCCATATGGATGAACGTTTCCTGCGTTTTCTCCCCTACTCCTTCCTCCGTCATCCCCCGGGGCTATTTCTCATGCCCTTCCTGACTGTCTGTCAAGCAGTGGGAAACGACCAGCCCTGTTCAACTGCCTGTGACTACAGGGACTCTTATCTGCGAGCAAACAAAGTCTCTGTAAGGGAAAGACCTGAGATCTCTTGGGTTTATGGAGCTGAAAAGCATATGTTACCGCTTTCACGGCTCACTTGTTAAGGAGTCCTAAACTTTGCTCTCCTACTGATGCATGTTTTCCTGCTTGCTCTTTGCTCCCATGGCTTTCCCAGTGAATGGATTCAGGTTTTGCCGTTTCCCTCCTCTACCCGTTTACCTTTGCCTGGTGGACATGGGCAGGGATTGCAGATGTCCTCTAAATTTTAGGAGCACTGTGCTTCACATGTCGATGCAAGCACTGTAAGGCCTCTTGCTACATCCTGGCGATGACTGAATTGCTCCAAATCCTAATGCAGAACTACTGACTTTTGGTCTCTGCATCTACCCTACATTGTGGTGGTGTTTGCCCCTTAGGTGGTTGCTGCCTCCAGATGCTGGGCTATTATCTTTGTCAGGATCAGATGCTTGTGAATTCAAATGCTTCAACATTTGATGCAGTCTGAGGCATTGCAGATTCAGCCAGACTTTGGGAGAGGTGTTGTTATGGCTTCTGGATGCCCCACTACAGCTGTAACAACAGGGTAGTAATTTGTGAGCAAGGATGAAGCTGTGGGATTGAGGGTCATGGAGAACCTGAAGGGTAGCTGAGGTGTAAAGAGGGACCCTGCATTAAATTAAACACAATATCTGAGCACATGGAGGTGCATTAGAGAGCAGGAACCTGGGAGAAGGTGTGGAGCTAGAAGGGAAGGAGTGATACCTGTGTGGAAGGTCACAGAGAAAGAGAAGAAAGGGGTTCCTGGAGATCTGAGTACATTTTGCGCATAGAAAGACCTTTCTGGCTGCCCTTGTGTTTGTCTTTGTTTTCCTCATCCTTACACGGGACTTGTCACCCCGAAGAGGGGTTTCTTCTGGACTTCTCCTGGAGTTGGCACTGGAGTGTTTGCTGGTAGCAGCAATAGCGCAGTGTAAATGCATCGCAGATACCACATCTCGCAGAGCTGCAGAGGGACATGAGCTCTTCTCCGGAGTCACTGCCTTCAGAGTGAAGTAGCCCAAATATTTGATGAGTTGTCCCTGGTCTTCCTGATCCCTGTCAACTCTTCCCTTTTCATCTGCACACAAGCATTGCCTTTTGTCCAGTGCCTCAAGCATGTCTTGTGCTTCGTTCCTCAGCAGAGACCCAGCAGTCCCCTACAGCTGTGGGGCAGAGTGGCTCCCCTTTGCTCGGTAAGCCCTGTATGCCCAGAGGGAGCAGGAGCATCCTTGGGTTGAGTCATGGTCTGGGGCTTGACAGGATGGTTTCTGCTTTGGCTGAGAGCTTGCTGATCCCCGTAGATGTGGTATAACGGGTTTATTGGCTTCCCTGGTCTCTAGCCTCTGTCAGTCTCTGGTTGTATTTCTGGATGGGTCTGGCAGGTGACTGCAAGGTCTTTTATGCATAACTTCTTTTGACTAAAGGAGGACTTCAGCCACAGTAGCTCTCATTCCCTAGTCAGCTTATATCAGAGAGAAAGAACAGATGCTGGCAAAGGATGGAAGAGAGTGATGCTCTCCTTCTTATAAACAGCTCCAAAGAATCCTTTTCCTGGGTGCAGAATTTGTGAAATCAGATGCCTGAAGTTAAGCCTGATAAGTGCCATTTCCCAAGGTTTGGCAAGGGCCAGGTGCCACCGGGCCCTGAGGACTTTGTTTGGGGTCAGCTCTTGGACAGGGTGTCCCCTTTCAGTACTGAGGGCTCTGACATCTGAGCCCGTGATGGATACCTAGCCCTGGACTGGAATCCCAAAGAAAAGGAAGGTTGCATCGTGTTCGTAGTGGCTTCTTTCTGCAGTTTGTGCTGTTTCTGCTGTACTGTCCCCTGTACGTTCAGACACTGCACTGCATCAAAGAGCTCCTGTACCCCAACCGTACCTTATCCTCCTGGTGGAAACAGCTTTCAAAACTCCAAGCTCATGAAATGCTCCTGAAGTAACAACACTTTGTACCTTCAGCCTAGCATCACTGAGCTCGCTAAGAGTAATTGGCCTGTGAGGGCCACGTATCTCCTTAGCAGGCCAGATTGTCTCATGTAGTCCAATATATCTCCATTTACTTGAGTGGGGATACGTTAGAAAGTATCTCTGCTCAATGAGATGAAAGTTCAGACTAGGTTTAGTGCCTTTCTGGGGTGCTTTGGCCCTTTGCAGGCTGCAGAGGAGCAGCTGGGCAAGGTAGCTTTATTGGGGCCTGGGAGTGGAGAAAATAGGTCTCTGAGCAGAGAAAGAGAAGGGGCAGGGCAAGGAAGAGGGATGGATGGATGCTAAGCCAGCAGAAGCCAGAGTCCAAAGCAGGCGGCAGGTTGTGCTCTTCATTTCGTGATATGAAAGGTTTTATGAAGCTGCTTATTGATGTGGTACCTTAAACATCTTGGGCAACATGGTCAATGGGGATTCAGGGGATGACAGACATGAAGGTTTTTTGCTCTTCTTTGGCCAGCCCGGTGTTTTTGGGAAGGCCAGGGGTTGGTAGAGATGGTTGTGGAAAGCAGGCTGTGTTCCTCTCTCCCTCCTTCCTCAGCCTCCTCTGGGATGAAGGGTCCCTTCCCCAACAACCCCTGTGCTTGGAGAGGTGACTTGTGTGCAAAGACTAAGAAGGCAAGAGTTCATGAAATCCTTAATTATAGTGATGTTATAAGTGCTCTGATGCATAAAGCTGGAAACACTTTTCCCTTGCCACTGGGAGTGAGTCCAGGGTGAATTATTTAACTGTTCAGAAGACCGAGAGAGAAGGCGATGAGAGAATGCTACAAGTATTGAGTAGCCTGTGCTGTGGGTGAACACTCTGCTCTGGAGAGGTTGTGGGATGTTTATCACATCTTGTTATAGCTACCATGTGCCAAAACCCATGGGAAATGCAAGGGAAATCCCAAACAGCAGGTGACTGTGGGCTCCGTACAAGGATGCTCTGAGGAGGAGAAAACATGAACTACAAGAAAAGACTAGAGAAGCTGGGGTTGTTCAGGCTAGAGAAGGCTTAAGGGGAGACATCCAAATGTAAATATGTGAAATATGCGACACACATAGGAAAATTTTAAGCTGTTCTCTACACCCACCATGAACGGGGCATGAAGTAACGTGCTTAAACTGTACTACAGGAGACTAGACATTGGGAAAAAAACCCAACAACTTTTAACAGTAAAGCTAGTTAGGACTGAATTAGCCTGTCTTGGGAAATCCCTGGTGGGATCTCCATCACTGGCAATTTTTGTGCGGGGTAGACTAACACCTAGATTTAACACCTGACATGCTGCTGGAGCCAGCCAAGTGGAACGGACAGTGTTTTGAGGTCTCTGTAATCTCTGTTTTCCTGTCAAATCCTGAGTGCTCATAGGTAAATATTGATGTGTGAACCTCGCGCCCGTACAAGGAACGTTGAGTAACAAACCTCATGGCCCTCTCCAGCAAAACCAATGGGTTTGGTCTAGTGGCCTGAATTCCTGTTGCTGAAGGAGAAGGGCTGGGCAAGAGCAGATGCTGTGGTTCGGTGACAGGAGAACTCATGGTTTAGGGATCTTCATAGGAGGTAACAAATACTGCAACCCTATGGCACATGACACCCTTCTGGTAGGAGCCCTGAAGGTTCAAATAGATTCAAAAAGCGTGGCTGGGTAACTTGGTAATTGCTGGGTTTATGCCAGGCGTACTTTAGGCCAGCTGATGAGGACAGCAGGATCGGCTGTCGTCTGCACCGCTCGCCGGTGGCGTAATGCCCACATCCCCCCATCTGTGCTCTGGGTAATTCATGAGCAAGATCACCATCTTGCCACATGAGATTGGCATCAATTTTTTACTGTGGGGTGACCTGCTGGTGCCAGAATCTGATACTGCTGAGCTTCTAGGCATGGCTTGACCCCACCATACCCAAGAGCGTATGATTCCCTGTGGCTGTCCTGGATGGGCAGACATGTCTGTCTCAGGAAGGCATTCAGGGCATGGCACGTTTGGACACTGCTCAACTAGTAGTGGCCCCAACTGAAACCCCTTTTGTTTCATCTCCATCCTCTTCTCTTGCACCTCACCTGCCAATAGACTGGGACATTTGGAAAGGGTACCAGGGATGCATCATTTCAGTTATAACTTGCATCTGATGTCTCTCTTTTATTTGTGGCTTCTGCAAACTGATCAGTTTTTTGGAAGTGTCAATTTGCAAGGATTTATCCACTGATTTCTGCAAAGACACACAGGGTTTTGAGTCATTTACAAACAATTTACGTGTGTGTTTCATCCATGTGTATAGTACAGCAACTTGTTCATTCTTGCTCTTAAATGACTGTTATTACATCAGATAAATCAGGGAAATTGGAGTTCTAGGCTGGGAATCTGCAGCAGACATGCCTGGATTTGGACATGGCGCTTTTTAATGCCACGGAAAAGCGTCCCTGGCTATGTCTGCAACTCTGAAGTGCTGGATAATGGTGCTTCTTTGTGTGACAACGTAAGACTTTTTTTTCTAAATCTTTCCTTGCAGTCTTGATAGTGACCTGCTGGGTGAACTGCTCTTAGCTGGCACAAACTCCTGTGCTATTTTCTTCACTGTTAACTACACTGGTTGCAATTTACCACCGAGTTCTTTGTTTAAAATCTTGATTATGATCAGATCTCCCATGAGTGATTCTTTACAGCTATTCCTTCTACCCCCGAAAAACTGTGCCAAGTAAAGCTATTTCAGTCAGGAAATAATTTTTTCTTAAGGGATCAGTCTCTGCAATGCTGCAGTTTTGCCAGAACAAGAGAGCTGTTGTACCTGGAGGGTTTTAGTCCCTTTCCTACATGAGCTAGTTAAACTGATAGCAGGTTGCAGACAGGTCACAGTGATGTTGAATTAATTCCCGTGGCGAAGCCTGGGCTCAGGTTCTTCTGACATCATAATTTGAGATTCTCCACGGAGTGCTTAAGTTAGTGGTTTCATTTCCCAGAGCTCCCTGTATAGTCACAAGGAGGCAGAGGTTCCCCCCGAGGTGATTGAGAGCACCTAAGTTACAACCAGGAGCACCGCTGACTGCTGAGGGGACTTGCAATGACCATGCTTTTCTGTTAGACAACTTACTTAGCTGTATAAAATTAGGTGTCCTCAGCACCCTTTCCTGCTGGTCTCAGCATCCTCTCAAGAAAAATTCCTCTCTTTTTTTCTCATATGAAAAGCTTAGCCAAAAGGAAAGGAGGGTTACAGTCTCCCCATAAAATTTGTGGTCTTCTTTCAGGAGGAAGATGAGATAAAGCCGCTCAGATGGAGGCCAGTTCCACCAGCCTCAAGAGGCTCAAGTTTGGGAAGCTGAAGGTGGTACGTCGGCACTTGCTACAGAGGTATGAGCATCAGCCCTTCATCTCCTGCCTGGCTGGTTTCTACAGCTGCCGCTGGAAGCGGTACCAGCGCAGAAGGACCGAGCCTGGGAAATGCTGCTGCAAGACGGTAAATTAGCTCAAAATCAGCACAGACATTGATTTCTGTGTAGGGACAGGTCAGCCCAAGCTGACAAGTGGTTGATGGTGTGGGCCAAAGGCATCCCTGCCCAGCGTCGTTTGGGATCTGTTGGGTTGTTAGGTTTTGGCTCTAAGCGACTGATGTCTTGCTGTGCTTCCATGGCAAGCTCAGTTTGTCTGTGCCACCACGCAGCTAACAAGTGTATGGTGGCAGGGAAGGACCTTGCACCAAACCCTCCAGGCCAGTGAAACATCTCGAAGCTGTAGGAACAAATTAAAGGAGGAAAATTTGGGCTGGGTGTGCAGTAAAAATTGTAAAGGGGGCTGCTGCATAGCGCAATTCCCTCTCAGACAAGGAGGCTGAAGTCCTCTTAATTTGCAAAGTCATGAGATCTGTCTTCCCTGAAGATAAATACTGCAGAGTACGCTTTTGAGGCCATCCCCTGGTCACGGAGAACAGGGGGGAAGTCATCTCCATCTCTGCTTCTGGAAGTCCAGCACCAAGCCACGTGTTTTAGGGACAGCCTAACAGTATCTGTCATTTGCTCTGATTGCTTTGGGGTAGACAAGTCTCTGACCACTTGTCCTTCCTCTCCAGCGGGAATGCGTGTTTTTCCCATTGCTTGTTGGAGCTTTCTGCTTTTCTCTGGTCTTTCTGTACATGTGGGGCGAAGCGAAAAATGACTACAATAACTTTGACTGGTAAGTACCATTTTTTTCTCCTCTCCCGCTTCTTGGGCAGGTCTCCAGAAGAGTAGCCGGGAAGAGATGAGCACCCTCCCCAGCAGCTGTGCTGCAGCAGGACACTTTAGCCATAAACCAAAGATTTGGCTCCTTAAACTCTTGGTTACAGCATCCAAATCAAATATCCAGTGACTTCAGAAGTGCTGAGGCTCTGCCCTTTACTTGCCTAAAGTTTTTAGGTGTAAGTGCAAATTTGAGAGAATCATCATCACAAAAACTGTGAGTGCAAGGGACTAAATAGCTCTTTCCTTTCCTTCTCCGAGTCTCCCCCCGGCCCCAGCTCCCTCTGAAGAAATCACAGAATCACACAGAATCACAGAAGTAACTGTCAGGGATTTATGCAAATCCTTTCCTTCAGCAGTACGTAGGTAACAGTTATGCAAATCTGGTCCCTAAAATTAAATTAAACCAGCTCAAATATTATGGGCAGGAACGGTGAAATAATGTTATTCATCCTTATTGAGGGTAAAAAGTGAAGCCTCCCTCTCTTTCTCCTTGGGCAATGCCTCTGCAGGTCCTCCAGCTTTCTGGTGTTCTCACCTTCAAAACCAGACTCAAACCCTCTTTTTGCTGCGGTGCCTTACACAACCACAGGCAGACAAGGAGGGCTGTTGGCCTGGGCCATGTCATCTTAGTGCTTCCCGAGGCTGCCTTGTCTGCAGCAAGGTGCTGTGTCTTACAGTCACACTAGGAACTCTTTGGAGAAAGCCAATCAGTTTTGGTCCTCTATTTTACCACCGCAGCACATTGTGGTATTAGCCTGGTGGCTAATGCAATCATGGATTTGGGGAAGGAGGCTCTTGATTTTTGCATGTCGCAGGGTAGGTTATTCCTCCCTGCCTCTTTGTTTTATTGCTTTGACAATTTCAAAATTTCAAGGAACAGGGATGTTGCTCCCCTCCAGTCCATGTGCTAAACACAAACACTATCATCATGTCCAGATGGAGATCAGTGATGAGCGGTGTCCCTCAGGGGTCCGTACTGGGACCAGCACTCTTTAATATCTTCATCAATG
Organism: Phaethon lepturus; assembly: GCF_000687285.1. Lineage (NCBI taxonomy): Eukaryota > Metazoa > Chordata > Aves > Phaethontiformes > Phaethontidae > Phaethon > Phaethon lepturus. The sequence continues at coordinate 50,888 of NW_010525567.1, read as the reverse complement.
ACATAGACAGTGGGATCGAGGGCACCCTCAGCAAGGTTGCAGATGACACCAAGCTGAGTGGTGCAGTTGACATCGCAGGTCAGGCTGGACGGGGCTCTGAGCAACTTGATCTATTTGGGGATGTCCCTGCTCATGGCAGAAGGGTTGGACTAAGTGACATTGAAAGGTCCCTTCCAACCCAAACTTTTCTGTATTTCTGTGATTTTATGATAATATTTTACTGCTTTATAGGTATAACTATGGGAATCTGGGCTTCTGGTTTCTTTGGTCTCTTGTTCTGTTGATTGTGGCTGCAATCTTGTTCATGTACGTCACGCTGTTATTGGTAAGTAATGCTCCTTATAAACTGACCATGACTTATAGTCCTAAAAAGTAAACATAAGGATGGCTTCAATGTGTCAGAGCAAAGCTCAGCCCAGCCCTGCAGATGATCCCCAGACAGTGGATACCCAGGGAATATTTGGAACACAAGTGGTTATGGTACTTTCTCCCCATGTCCACCTGTGGATGACCAATTTCAGCTTGGGGGTCTCTGAGCCAGATGTAGAGCCAAAATGCTCCTGAAGTTTATGCCCAGAGTTCCTGAAATCTTCACTTTTCCAGATCCTGTAAAATTTTCTCTAGAATTGTGTTCTGCTGTCTGCTTTGGTTACTGGAAACATGCCAAAAGCAAGCATGTCCTAAAATTTCATCCTTTTCCCTTGCCCTTTCTCTCATAGGGACCTCCCAAATAAAGATGTATCTGCATCTGTGTTTCCACCCTTTGCATCCAGAGCTTATAGGCTAAGAAATCACTTTAACTCCAGGGAATGGAGTCCGCGTTGGGTCTCATGCCCGCTCCGGCTTTCATTTTGAAAAGCCAAGTGCTGAGGATGAGGTTATAGCCTTGACTCACCTCTGTGACCAAGACAACCAGCTTTTATCATAATTCCTGCTGTTCTTACCTGTTCCCTCATGTGTCATCACATCATTGGCCTGTAAATTGCTCATGGCAAGGAATCTCTTTTTGGTTTGTTCATGCAGTGCCTAACACAATAGGTTGCCGGGGTCCTTCGTCCCTGCTGAAGTACAAATAAATAGTGATTTTATTTCAGTGCTAGCAATAAATTATCAAAGTGATAAATAGGACAGCTGCTTGGCCATGCCTACAGTGATCAATAACATCCTAAATGCTGTGGACTAACTGAGCTCTGAGTACGACAAATAACAATATTGAATTACAAGGGTTTTGTGACACCCTGGTGGCTCAAGGTCTATTATTCAGCAAAGCCTACCTGGCTTTCCCAGGGGCCTCGGAGCTGTGTGGGTGGTTTGGTGGTTACAGTGCTGTTTTGGACAACTCAGAGCCTTGCCAGGGATGGCCATGTGACATGGATACCCCTGAGATCATACCTCAGCAGGCTGTGGATCTGAAGTCAACCTCAGGATCAGACTCACACATCATAGCACATGCTAGAAATGGGATTTACAGGACTTCCTGGGCTTGGGGAGCCTGAAGACCCCTAGGGCTGGTGTGTCAGCTCGGTTGTGTTCTGTCTGGATCCAAACATCAGCCAGTGTCCAAGTGGTGGCATTTCTTAGAGGAGCTTCATGTCTTTGGCAGCACAAATCTGATGGCCGTAAGCTATCAGGGCAGGTGACGAGCAAAGTAAAGCCAGAAAGGTAGATGGAAAATACAAGGCACAACTGGTGTCCTGCATGGTTCAGTTCAGTCTTGGTCTCACTCTTCATTGTGTAGACACATCCCTCTCCTCCTCCCAGCATCTCAGTTCTGTCTAATGAGGCTAACAACATTCCCCTTCCTCAGGAGGGTGAAAAACAAATAAACCCGAAAGGGTACGAGAAGTTTGGATACTATTAGACAAGTCCTACAAGAGAAACACTTCAGAGGTGCCTCTGATCTGGAGACAGCCCTTGCAGTTGAGGGTCCATTTGCTCCTTGATTTCATGAAGCTGTTAAGCCACCCATCCAAAGCTATTGGGTATTTCTGAGGGTACTTGCCCTGCTTGATTGCATCATCATGTCATCATGTCTCATTTGGCAAGATTGCTGCATGCACCTATGTTGAGCAGTGGACACTGGGAGGCACGAGGCCCCATGCTGTCAGACCTGCTACCTAAATAGAATTAGGTCTTGAAGGAAAGGGGAGCAAGGAAAGTAATCACCACCACCATTCATGCTCCCACTATCTCAGAGCATGCAGTGTCACACGACGGTCACACGCCTGCATGCAGGGTCTCGGTGATGACAACTGTGGCTTGGCCATGCGCATCCCAGCAGGTGCCTTTCAGAGGAGGACTCTGCCAGGAATCACCCCTCCATTGCTGTTTGCAGAGCTTCCCTGTCACAGTGTCTCTGGCCTTTCACTGTAGCCTTTGATGAACCACCCAGCAAAACACTAGCAGCCTCACAGGCTAATAAGTGCAACTCAGCCCTTCCACATCTAATTATATTTCTCAGTTGGGTATTGTACAATAGCTGGATCACGCTAATACATTTTGGACAACTGAAGGCCAAATACGTTTGCCCCCCATGATGAACTACATCCCATGTTCTGGCTGAACAGTGCTGGATGGAGAGTCTCCCTGCACATGCTGCAGGAAGGACTGGAGACCTTCACCCAGGTAATGTTTCCTTGTGATGTTTTGCATCAGCAGCCCATCACATCAGAAAACCAAGCACACTGATGGCCTTGGAGCAGAGACATTTTATAGCAACCACTGGCGGGTCTGGTTTTGTTTGTGAGCACCATACCCTCTTCCTTAATGATGGCACCCAACTGGAGCCTTTAAGCCGGCTTCCATGACCTTATTGTGAACCACTGAAGCAAACATTCCTCTGCCCACTGGCCACCAGCAGCTGAACAAAGTGATGCACAACAAAGCACTTGCTGCCTGTGCAAAGACGCTCTCCGTCCGCATGCATCATTGTAATTTTTTCAGACAATCAGTTTCAATTAATTCAATTGTTATCACTCTGCAAGACAATTTTCTCATCCCCATTAGAGCTAAAAGGTTAAGCTGAGGGGTCTAATTGCAGAACAGTTCATGCTCAGTGGAGAATAAAAAACTTTTCTTGTTCAGTCTTTCAAACACCAACATAGTATTTTCCTCTCTGCAGTTCAACCATGTTGGTTCCAAGAGTTTTGGGGAGGTGACTCATGACTGTAGAATACAAAGAGGTTCAGGTGTGTTGTGGCCTCTGCATTTGTAGGCTAAGAACTCAAAATAGTACATTGGCACTGAAGTCCAAAAAGTTCTCTCAAATCTCAATCCCGAAGAGACTAGGGTACCAGAGAAGTTCTGTGCTGCTGCGTTTTTGCCAGAAAGTGAATGTAGAATTAGAAGAAACAACAGACCTGAATTCTGCTGTTGTGAACATCTAAGTGAGCAGATGTTTTAGGTGAGCTGAGTGTCTAAGTGCTTGCTTCCACATCTTGTGGAGGTTCAGAGTCTGCCTAAGCCTCACCAGCAGTACTGAAATCAGCACAAGGTCATTCCTATGCTGAAGCACAGTGGGATTAAGGGTCTACTGTCTGTCCTTTTCCAGCATAACCTTCTGTTCAGTACACCTACTCAAAAAGAGGGAGGCAGAGGTGCAATCCCCCTTGCAGCAAATCCATCTCTCTTGCCACTGGAAAGTATCCCTTGATTACCACTGTGCAGGTAGATGGTGGACGGGAGACAGTTCCACACCTCCTACTAAAGAAGAGAAGAATGCAAGTGTTGGCGACTGTAAGACTCAGGGAGATGACAGGACTGGCAAGAGAGATCTTGTCTCTAGCCTCAGCAGTAAGTCAGACACATACTGGCCACCAAAACCCACATGTCTGTGTACTTGTATTAGACTATCCCAGGATATGTATGGAAGCAGTTTAGAAGAGCCAGACCTGCTGGTGCTGGTTGTCCCTTTGCCTGAGGAAGTCCTGAACTAGGTGCAAGCCTGTGGGACACTGCTGAAGGCAGCTGCTCTCCATGGAGGAGCGTATTGGACAGGTCCTGAAGCAGCTTTTGAGGAGCAGGATGAAGCTAGGTTATTGTGGCTTGAGATGTTAAGCTTCAGGGGTACATGGAAAGCAAAGAAAACTCAAGTTGACTGTGCCAGAGGATAAACCTTGTCCACATCACATCATCTCACTGGTCCATCAAGATGTGTTCTCCTATAGTGACACTGCAGGAGTTCCTTCTTCACCCTCTGAGGATGAAACCTGGTGATTATTCTTCTTGTAAGGTGATAATGAGATGTTGTTTCCATCCATATGAATGAGCTCACCCTCCAATGGCATTCCCAGATGTGGTGCATCATTCATACAAAAGTTAGTGCCTTAGGCAAGGATCAGGTCTTTATAACATTGCTTGCAGAAAAGGGGAAATTTTGAAAGTGTCTTTTTTTCTTCCTTTTTCTGAAATGACATATTTAAATGGGGCTGGCTTAAGATCTTCAGCAGTAATTAAATTCTCTCTTAACTGCTTCCATGGCTACTCATCACGTACTAGGGTGTAGGATTCGATTAAAGGAGGCTAACATGTCAAAAAGTACTTAAAAGCTGATCTGTATTCTCTGCTGAGCTTATATCTCACATCAAGTCAGCATGATCCTGGAAAGAGGGTGTATTTGTAGCTGAATGGGAAACAGCTTACATTCCCGTGTACTTGTGTTTTGGCAGAGTAGGGCCCCTTCCCCTAAATCTGTACATCCTGCTTTCACACAATCCCATGGTGTTACAGTCTGGAGGGACTTGGATCATAAATGATCCTTCTTAGTGGAGCACTGATGTCTACTAACAGATAGTTTTCTTTAAAACCTGATATGTGGTGATACTGGCCCCCAAACTGCCCCTTACAGTGGTCGGGAAGCTTGCCCCAGGTATTCAGATTCCTGAGCATAGACCTGTGTGTTTACATGGCAGCAAGGTACTTCTCCTGCGGAAGTTCATCACCAGGTTCATCGGTTGCTTAGGTCTGGAACAACTTGAAGTAACTCTCCATCAGAGCTGTGGATTGGCTTTCCTCATCCTTTGCTTCTGGATGTTCAAGGTTTCTCGGGTCGTCCCCTGCCCTGGCTGGGGTTTGCGCCATGCCTCACAGGAACCCTCCCCAAGGGAGTTCAATGCCTTGCCATCAGAGAGAAGGAACGTGCCAGCCACCAAAAACTAGGGTCTTTTAATCTCCAAGACATTTTTCCCTATTCCAGATGTGCATCTGTCTCTTGCATTTCCTGTGATTACTGTGGAAGCATTGTCTCCTTTGCTGTCTGCTCTGTATTTTTGTGGTGCTTTGGGGGCATTTTTCAGTCCCTGACCTCTCTCCCATGGTTGATATGCTTCTAATCACAACAAATGCACAGAAGATAGACTAGGTTATTGCTGTATTAGTTCATACCATAGCAGTTGATCCTGGCCATCATTTCTCTTTCAGAACATGTACTCACAAAGAAAAGTCATTGAAACTGTGCACCCTGAAGTGCCCAGTTATTTCTTACCCATGAAGGGGCTTTGATGCTGCAGGGTGGCCTTGGCCATTTCAGAAGCATTTTTACTGTAGCAATAAACACTTCTCTCCATACATCTGTCCTGCTAACAGCCTTGACATTGTACAGAAAGACCTGGTGTAAAGTCACTTCTCAATGCAAAAAATAATTCTGTAAGTACCTCACTGAACCCACTTCACCGTCGTCTACCAGGACACAAACAATCTCTTCTTGATTTCCCAGGTCCTAGCGATGTGTTTGCTTGCAGAAGGCCAACAGCTGTACCTGCACTGGAGTCACAAGGTGGGGAGAGTCAGGGCTTTCTGGTAACTCTAGCCGATGCTTTAAACCAACTGAGTCTCTGGTGTTTCTCTGCATGAAAAACATCTTAGATGTTGATCTTAGGAGACTTTAGATACTCGTAAGAATGATATCTCCACCTGAGCTGGTCACCTAAACTCCCTTTCAGTCAGTGGAGGGAAATGAATCCTCTGAGGATGCAATTCATCCAGCTGGTCATAGACATCTAAATTAAGATGAGGTGAATCACACATGAAGTACCTTTTTCTCCCACTGACTCCAAAAGGAGCTTGTGGTGACTCACTGAGGTAAAGATGTCTATATTTGACATGTCTACATGTGGTAACATGAAGACAAAAGCAAGATGTCCATGAGAAGCACAGTGTAATTTTCTGTAGCAGGCTCCAGCAGCGGTTAAAAAAAGTGGCTGTTACCTCTGCAGAAGAGAAATCTGGCTTTTCCAAGGCATCTTGGTGCCTTATGCCTTTTGGTCTTTGGGTGGTTTGGGAAATGTCACCTGAAGTTTTGAAGGCGCAGAAACAAATCCTCAGAGAGGTGTTACTGCAAAATGATGCATTACAATTGCCCTCTTTAAGAAATTCTTGAGGTTATGTAAGGTATTTAAAAAATGAAAATAGCCATGCAGTTTAGAGGAGTATATAATGTGATTGCAAATCTTGCAGTGGAAGGCAGTAGCTGAATGTGCAGATACTTCATCCTCTGTTTCGTTATTTAATTAATAGAAACATGGTCATCTTTACTACTGAAAACTGGCTTCCAGAAAAAACAGATGTAGAACAATTTCTAAAAAAAAATTGAGACTTCATCCTTGAGTGGAAGAGGTTAGGGATGGATTATTAAGGTGTTGACCTGTAGGATCCCCCTGAAGAATGTTTAGAGCCTTGGTCCATTATCTACTTGCACTTAGTTCTCAGCAGATAGATAGACAATGTACCGAGAAGAGCTGGTACATACACACAACTGTGCTGGTGCCAAACTGTGCAAGAAGCTAAAGAATACCTCCTCGCTTTTTTTGGTGAAAAAATGAACTTTCATCTTTTAATGATGGGAGTGTTTGCTGTTGCTGAAGCCTGTTGCAAAGCAGCTCATAGCTTAAGGAAGCTTTTGGGTGGAATTCATCACTTCTGAATGTAGCCATTTGCAGGCTAAGGATTTAATGTAAGCTGATCATCTAGGCTCTGTCTACATCAACAGAGAGAGAGACAGGCATCTACCATCGTAAAGCAAGTGTGAATTGATCACTTCTGGCAATTCCTCTCTTTCTCCAATGAGGGACCCTTAAGGGCTGACTTAGTTGGGCACTCAAATCTTAAGATTAGTCTTGCCATACAGAAAAGCCAATTGATAGCAGTGTTGGTCTGGTTTTAGTCCCACTGCATCTCTCTGTCTCTGAATGGGCATAGTCAAGCTCACGCATCCCAAACTTATCAAGTCCAAGCTGCTTAAACAAGCCTGCGAGTCAAATGGATGGCACAACCTGTGCAGAAACGTTGAAGCTGATTTAGGTCTTCTTTGTCTTCCCAGATTGGGACCTTCCTTGTCCTGGGCTTCTCTATCACAGCCCTCTTCATATTATCGGTACTCTGGGGAGATCAATGGAAAACTGTCCGCCTGTCATTCCAGGTAAGAGGGGCTGGGAGCTGTGTTTGAAAGAAAAACTTGTAGAAGTATTTTGTGGTAATTGGTAGAAAATAATCCAGATGGTGAATGTCTTTCACACCGGTTTTCCTGGCAGGGTACATGGTTTTGAGTAAACTTTTGTTATGACTTAATATTTCCTGTTGTGAGAAAGGAAGCCAAGACCTAAGGTTGAGTTTCGAGCTATCTATCTGATGTAACATGTCTCAGTTTGGGAACTCACATCATGCTTTTTTTTTTAATCAAAAATGTTGCAGGTGTACTGTTAATTTCCAGGTGGCCAGGATAGATATATCGGACCCCTTTGGCTGGCAGGGTTGTTGGAGTAAGAACTTTCTCCCTAATCAGTTCCTGCCAGTTCAGCAGCTTTAACAGTAGCATAATTTCATAGAATCATAGAATCTTTGGGTTGGGAGGCACCTTTCAAGGCCATCCAGTCCAACCCCCTGCCATGAGCAGGGACATCCCCAACCAGAGCAGGTTACTCAGAGCCCCGTCCAACCTGACCTGGGGTGTTCCCAGGGATGGGGCATCCACCACCTCTCTGGGCAACTTGGGCCAGGGTTTCACCACCACTGTTGTCAAAAATTTCTTCCTTAGATCTAGTCGAAATCTCCCCTCTTTTAGTTTCAAAGCCATCACCCCTTGTCCTGTCGCTACAGGCCCTGCTAACAAGCCTGTCCCCATCTTTCTCCTCAGGCCCTCTCAGCCC
>NW_010525567.1:37626-42677 GCF_000687285.1 Phaethon lepturus | reverse complement strand
CCCTCGGAGCGTTGCTGGGGCCTCCTCTGGCCCCGCTCCAGCAGGTCCATGTCTCTCCTGTGCCGAGGGCTCCAGAGCTGGACGCAGCCCTGCAGGGGGATCTCCCCCGAGCGGGGCAGAGGGGCAGAATCCCCGCCCGCGCCCTGCTGGCCACGCGGCTTTGGGGGCAGCCCAGGGCACGGTTGGCTTCTGGGCTGTGAGCACACAACGGCAACTGTATTTCAGTCTTCATCTCCTGAGGGTAGGACAGCACTGAGTTTTTGGAGCGAAGATGGGGAACGCTGGTGTCAAGTTCAACAACCTGTGGGATACTGTGTTCAGTTTCGGGCCCCTCACTACAAGAAGGACGTTGAGGTGCTGGAGTGTCCAGAGAAGGGCAATGAAGCTGGTGAAGGGTCTGGAGCACAAGTCTGATGAGGAGCGGCTGAGGGAACTGGGGGTGTTCAGTCTGGAGAAGAGGAGACTGAGGGGAGACCTTATTGCTCTCTACAACTGCCTGAAAGGGAGTTGCAGTGAGGTGGGTGTTGGTCTATTCTCCAAGTAACAAGCGATAGAACGAGAGGAAATGGCTTCAAGTTGTGTCAGGGGAAGTTTAGACTGGATATTAGGAAAAATTTCTTCACCAAAAGGGTTGTCAAGCACTGGAACAGGCTGCCCAGGGAAGTGGTGGAGTCACCATCCCTGGAGGTATTTAAAAGACATGTAGATGTGGTGCTTAGGGACATGGTTTAGTGGTGGACTTGGCAGTGCTAGGTTTATGGTTGGACTTGATGATCTTAAAGGTCTTTTCCAACCAAAGTGATTCCATGATTCTATGCAGGAGGTCAGAGTGCATGGTCTGTTGGCCTCCTCAACTCTCAGCAGATCTGAAGATGGAGGCAAGAGCTGCCCAGTGCTGTTTAGTGTCTGAGCATCCAGGTTCCCACATATATTTGGAAGGAAGTATGTAAGCCTTTGACTACATAGCTGCCTTGCAGATGTTATTTGGGCTTATGACTTGTCCACCATATGGCTTACTGTTTGTGAACATTGAGAGAGCAATGCATATGGATGAGGAGTCAACTGGTAACTCCAGAGTTATGGAAGTCTCTGAGATGTGGTGTCTGTAGGGTGTGGTTAACTGCACATTCTTGCTCTACAGAGTTCAGTAACTTGAGCTATGCACTGGCACAGGTATTGAGGAGGCGGATGAGGAGAAGGAAACACAAAAGCCCTTGGGTTCCCCACAGGTGCTGTTTATTTCAGGTGTTAATGCCCTTTGAGGTGCTTCATATGGCTTCCTGCTGCTGTTCCCAAAGGACATGAATCTCTTGTAGATCCTGTGTCATGTCCATTAGCCCTGCCAAAGCTATCTCAGCTACCTGTTTATGCAAATGAATCCTGCTTCTAATCAAAAGATGTTGCTATCACGTGTCCAGGGCAGACAGTATCAGAGGCAACAACATCTCTCAGTGACTGCTGCTTCCTTCAACTCTTCCGGCGAAGAGACTCAGGCATGGACTAAGCAACAGGAAAGGCTTGCATCTGAATAATTTTTTTTCCTATAATAACTCTAAGTTCTAACTGGAGCAGAAACCATGAACCTCTGATGAGTATGAGAAAATGATGGATTGGGTTTTTTGACAGATTTCCCTAGTTTTATGAAAAGTGTGTCATATCAGCGTTACTGAGTAAAGAGTATCCATTCAGTGTCAAACTTTTTCTTCCTTGTTTTCAGCTCTGCTCATGCATTCATGATAAGCACAGCGGTGATTCTTAGCTTCTGATCTTCTTGTTTAATCTTTAGGACCAAAGAAATCAAGTCAAATTACTTTATCTGCCAAGGAATAGGTATTATCTGATATAGCATAAGCATTAAATTAATATATCATTTTGTATTAGTAAATCAAGAAAAATATCTACATGTTGAGTTAAAAGTAAAAAAAAAAAAAACAAACCCAAGAAAAAATGCAATTAGCCCTAATGCAAGTGAGTTAAATGCTTTGAAATAAAAGAAAATTAATTATTTTTCTGGAATATATTGTTAATGTGTGAAACTAGGCGGTGCAGGGTGTATATGAGTGTAACAATGTCCATGATCAGACATGTACCAGATTAACTATTTCTCTTATACCACAAGTTTGTTCCATATAGGTGTAAATACCACATTTTATCACTCAGGCTTGTTGACATCAGTTTAATGATTTAGCTGCAGTGTGGTGTGGAGATGACTATTACCTGGATGGGGCTGGATTGGGTTAGATTGGATTAAACTGTGTGCTGACGGGAAGATGCTCATGAATTATGTCATGACAGTAATGGCAATTGCGTCCTCATGGATGAGGACAGCCTTGTGCCCTTCAGCCGTCTTAGGAGGAGAAAGGAGAGCTGTGTAGTGCAGTGAGGAGCACTCCTCAGCCTGAGGAGATGTCCTGACTGGGAGCACATACCTCTCCCCAGACTCCAGAGGGGTTTGGTGGATCCAACACAGCTGAGGGAGAGAGGTTGAACTGCTGGTATCTGGAGCAGGAGCCCATTCAGGTGGAAAGCTGTAGCCATGTTGGTGTTTGCTTCCCTCTGTCCCCACGCTTCATCTTTTGACTAAAATACTTTTCTCTTCTGGCCAGATCACAGCTCCCTATCTCCACATAGGGGCAATAACCATCATGGTCCTCCTGTCCTGGCCCGTGGCTCTTCATGCCATCAGAGCAGATAAGAAAGGTACAGTAGCTCTGCTTCCTGCTCCCTATATGACAAAAGATGTATATCAGTGTGGGAAAACAGGCATGCAGCCCTTTCCTCCCACACCTGCACTGCAGCTGGAAGCAACTTTTTTAACCTCTGTGTATCCCAGGGTAATTAGCGGGGCTGGGGCTTGGGCTGTGCACTGTCCTGTGGCTGTCCAGATGCGTTACTGGTTTGCACGCTTCCTTGCAAAGTTTTTGCCTATACCAAGGCAGTGACCTGCCTTGAGATGGAGGAGATGAGCAGAAGTACCCATGTTCTGAGTCATGCATGGAAATTTGGTCAGCCCTCTGTGGGAGAAAGCTGCCAGTAGCAGCTACCTTGGCTGACCTTTGCTTGCTCTACTCAGCTTCGCTGTCTCAGAAGGGATCTCCAGTCCAGTCAATCCACTTCAGACTCGTGCATCTCAGAAGTCAGCTGAGATAGGGGAAAGAGCTTTTTGATCAGTTCCTAGCGTCATCCCATAGCAGGTTCTGTCTACCTCTGAGAAGTGTGACCAGGTAGTGTAAACAGCAAAGCCAGATGCCAGGGACAACTGCATAAGAGCCTGGGTGTGGGACTGGCTGTTTTTCTTTGACCTGGTCTCTCCATATAGTCAAAATTATCTATATGACACCCATCTGCAGATGTTGATTTGTAATAAAACCAAAGACACAATGTGTTGGTTAAAGCATTTTTTGTCCTGCCCAGGTTTTTTCTTATTGAACTACAGCTGGGGAGGTTGGGAGGGAATACGCAGGGACCCTAGACATTAGAGTGCACCAGGGACTTAATGGACTCTCAGCTCAATACATCAGCTTGATGTAAACCCAGGTTCCCTCAGAGCCACTGGCACAATGTGCAGAGGGGTGATGGTACCATTCAAGGAAGAGATGTTGGTGCATAGGTGCTCATTTCTCAAAGGAACTGTTTTGTTCCCTGCGGTGAAGACTCACTGGGGCCTTTGGGCAAATGTGTCAACAGACTCCAGAGAAGGCCCTGGGTAATGAGTTGGCAAGTTTCTGAGATGCAACGCCTGTGAAGTCAGTTTGTAGGGTTCTGTAGGTCACACACAGAAGGTCACTGACAGCAATCTGAATGAACCACCGTAAGGGGATGTAACACAGTTGAAGGAGAAATGTTCCTTCTCTTCTTCACTGTGAATGAAACTTCAAAATGTTGCTTGTTCTTATCTGAGTAAGAAAAAAACAAACACCTTTCTGTTGAGGATTGTTTTTCTACTGATGGGGGATATTTCATTGCACCACCTCTAAAGAAAAAGAAATTAAGGCCATGTCTTGCTGTAAGGTATAATGGGATGTAATTAAGGCACAAAACCTGCAGTCCTGACTTAGCCCACATCCTTGCTTTGACCTGTTTGTTTTCCTGGATTGCATTGTTTGGAGAGAAAGTGAAAATTAGGGGAAGAAGGGATGGAAAAAGGGATGGGACAAAGCCCAACAGCTGCTTAGCTGGAAGGCTGTATTAAAAGCCATGCCGCAAACCCATACGTTACCACATGCATTAACTCTAGCCTTCCTCCTTCAAATTCTTTCAGTTGTTCGGGTGATAATTGTTGGTCCATACCTGGCTATCCTTCTCTTTCTTTTCTTGATACCTCTGGGGATGTACTCTCCTTGCATCAGAGGGTTGGGGACACTTGGACCAAAGCCAGCCCTCATAGGACACCGTGGAGCACCAATGGTAGGTCTGGAGAAGTTATTTTACATCATTCCTTCATACTTTGTTTTGCTACTTTCATCATAATCTTCTAATTTTTCCATGAAAACTGTGGAGGGTGGAAGGAGAGACATTTCTGTCTGCAACTGCATGCCAAAGGCATCACAGCATGGGTTTGCTAACAAGGATAACACTGTTCCTGAGGGACAAGATGGGTTTGGTAGCTAAAGTGGAAGAAAACAAACAGTAGACCTTAACGAGATAATCATAGAATCTTTGGCTTGAAAGTGACGTTTAAAGGTCATGTAGTCCAACCCCCTTGCCATGACATGCCTCCCCCATGCAGGGACATCCCCAACCAGAGCAGGGTGCTCAGAGCCCCGGCCAACCTGACCTGGGGTGTTCCCAGGGATGGGGCATCCACCACCTCTCTGGGCAACCTGGGCCAGTGGTTCACCACCCTCGTTGTCAAAAATTTCTTCCTTAGATCTAGTCTGAATCTCCCCTCTTTTAGTTTAAAACCATTACCCCTTGTCCTGTCCCTACAGGCCCTGCTAAAAAGTCTGTCCCCATCTTTCTCCTCAGCCCCTCTCAGCCCTGGCAGCTGCAGGAAGGTCTCCCTGGAGCCTTCTCTGCTCCAGGCTGAGCCCCCCCAGCTCTCCCAGCCT